>NC_137611.1:10099521-10227021 GCF_963280865.1 Gymnoscopelus braueri
ACTTACCGTTTGGCATATGGAGAGAAGAATATTACCAACAGGTGATTCCGTGGCATTGCTCTCTCTCTCTCTCTCTCTCTCTCTCTCTCATCTCTCCTCTCTCTCTCTCTCTCTCCTCTCTCTCTCTCTCTCTTCTCTCTCTCTCTCTCTCTCTCTCTCCCTCTCCCGCCATGGAGCGGTTCTGATCATGTTACTAGGTAGGTCACAGAGGGACGGTCTGTTGGGTTTATATAGCCTCTAGGCCCAGAAGAACCCGAACAACAGAAAGGGGGTTGGGTCTGGGTCGGTGACGACTGCAGGAGACCAATTGTGATGCCATTCTTTTTTTCCTTTTCTTTTTTTTTCTCTCCTCCCTTGGATTTTCTAAAGGGTGCGGCCGCCCAAACCAGCCAAATTACACTGAATAAACATGACATGTTGGGGCTACACTGTGAAGAATCCTCAGTGTTCATGTGACTCCGAGAGGGTGCAAACGGAACCAAGCGAGGGTCCACTTGGTTCCGTTTGTACACTCTTGGAGTTACACATTGATAAATTAACGGTTGTTTTTGAGTATACATACAGAGGAAACGAACCTCTGACATTTAAAGGCAGTCAGATGAAGAAATGTGATCAATGCATGCAGTTTTTCATATATAATTGTGTGATTTTTGCCTTATCTTTATCAGAGCATGTTTTGTTGTGCAAAAGTGGTGGACAGGAAACAAAGTAGATTTACTCGAGCTATTTGAACGGAGCTGTCCCAGGGTGCTGGTGGCACAGAAACATGCTCGATTAGGCCGATGTGTCTCAACCTGTGGGTCGGGTCCCCATATGACAATTATGAGGACTTTTAAGACCTTTCTATTACCTCAAAAAGAAAAAGATCATTATTGCATCAAAAGTAATCAACAAACTATACTATAAAAACTGAGTTAAACATTGGCCAAATTGTCAAATAATATAAGAAATATGCAAATATTGTGAAAGTAGCCAAGCTCACAATGCCTCACAAAGCGAGGTGTTGTGAGCTTTTTAGATCTGCTATTTTCACAAGATTGATCTGTGGAACCGAAAATTTAATGCTTCAACTCCCTAAATTCCAAGTGCTTATCGAGGTGGGGGTCCCCAGTTCAAATATGATTATTTTGGGGGGTCGCGGCCTGAAAAGGTTTAGAACCACTAGATTAGACTAGCTGGTCTTCAAGGTTTTTTCAGGCCAAGGACCCCTTAGCTGCGAGAGAGATGAAGCAGGGACCCCCCCTAACTTGGCTACTGTATACATTTGTGATTAAACTGCAGATAACATTTTTTTCATAGATTTCATAGATTTCATATAGACTTGTTTGACAACACTGTCATTGTGCAGCGTTGAGTTGGATTCATGTTAATGTGTATTTTCTTCTGACATTGAACCACTTGATTACTTAGAAAACTTGTATTTGGTCCACTCTTTTTTCCCCCTACACCAAACCTCTTTGCCGAAATTAGCCGATCTACAAGCTCACACCGCCCTCCAGCATGAGGTCTTGTGAGCTTGTAGATCTGCTATTGTCGGCTATATTGTTCCCCCCAGAATAGGGATGCTAGGGTTCAAGTGGTTCATGTAAAAAAAAAAGTTCCTATCGCACAAAGATTTTGGTGGCCCCCTGCCCTGTTGTAACTCTGAGGATCCCCTAGGGGTCCCGGACCCCTGTTGAAGACCCCTGTATTAAGCTATAAGGTACAATTCAACCTTTTTTTAATTTCAAGGATCCATAGTTTGATTTTGCGTTAGGCAGGCCATGGACCCCCATTTGACACCTCCTCAGTGCTAATTTAACTCTGAGAGTGTACAGGTGGAACCGAATGGACCCACATCACACCATCCAAGAGTTACAGACCTGCAATGGTCCTGCTTCATCTCTCTCTCTCAGTTAAGGGATCCTTGGTCTGAAAAACGATCCGTCACAGCCCTCCATTCCATGACCTTTGGACTTTGACCATATTATGTTAGGTCAACTTTAGGACATTTATTTCCCCGTTTGGTTTATAGGTGTTTTCGTTTTGTTTGCCTGGTTCATGTTTACTTGTTTCTGTGTTCAGTACAGCGGTCTTCAACTGGGGGTCCGGGACCCCTAGGGGGTCCTCAGAGCTACTATAGGGGGTCGGACAAATCTTTGTGTGATAGGTTGTTTTTTTTGTCATTAGCCACTAGAACCCTAGCATCCCTATTCTGAAGGGAACATTAGCCGAAAATAGCAGATCTACAAGCACGAGGCGTTGTGAGCTTGTAGATCGGCTATTTTTGGCAAAGAGGTATAGGTGTAGACTAGAGGGAAAAAAGAGCAGACCAAGTAAACTAAAAAAAGTTTAATCTGAAACATAATTGTATACAATATAGAGAGGGGGGGGGGGCCTGCTTCACATCTCTCTCTCAGCTAGGGGGTCCTTCGCCTGAAAAACGTTGAAGACCCCTGGTTTAGTATGTTCTGTGTCTAGGTCTGAGTTTTGTTAGTCTGTTCCTTCCCCAGGTGTTTCTGACGTATCTTATTTTGTAGAAATGTAATAATATTTTGTAGCTGTTTCCTGTCTTGTCTAATCACCCTGATTGTTGTTAACCCTCCAGCCTATCCCTGTGTTGATTGTTCTTTAGTTCAGCTGTGTCTCGTTAGGTTTCTGTCTATATACGCCTGCTTGTTTTATTGAGAGTTTAGTCAGTTTGGCATTTCAGTATCAGTGTGAGTGTAGAGTGTAGGCTGAGAGCCTTCTGTATTACCAGTTCTGAGTTTCTTTTTTATTGATTGAATACTTTATTAGTCAAAAATGTAAACGGCACGTGGTACAGTCAGACATTAAGGCTAAAAAGGATAACACAAAAAAGTCCTGGGGACTTATTTCCATTGTGGTCCTATGTATTCAATTCATCAACATATCATGAAAAATGAACACAATAACACATGTCATCAACAAGTACAAAACACTATATGTACAAGGGAGAAAAAGCAAAAACGGCAGTGAATGACACCTCCTTTCTTTGGGAAAATGCATTCATCTCCCCTTGTGGTCTCCTGATAGATGAAATTTTCAACCCAATTTTGAAAGAAACCAACATATCTCACTCTTTCATAGGAAGCTACATTAATCTCTCGCTCCTTTTGTGTTTGTAGGCTACCTTTAGTTGTCTGTTGTCTGTCTTATAAGAGAAAGCAAACACTGCAAAGCAGAATGCCCGTAATGTTTCGATGAATTGAGTACAAAGGACTCCAATGGAAACAATCCATAGTGCTTTCTTTGGTTTAAAATCCTCTTAACAGACCTTGGTATTGAACTGAACGTCCCTGTGCTTGTCTTTGCAAACTGTTAATAAAGTATTCAATCAATCAGTAACACTCCAGATTAAACAAAAGTCTTAAGGCGTAAGGCTCAACGATACCATGAAACTGAGAAAAACAGCCAGCACACAAGTTTTATTTACCTCTCCACGGACAGAGCAACAGACGTGTTTCAACCTAACAGGTCTTCCTCAACGCTGAAGAAGACCTGTTAGGTTGACATTTATTGTGTGCTGGATGTTTTCTCAGTTTCATGATGTCTTTTAGCCTGAGAGCGTTTCATTACAAATATACTCTGTTTTGACTGGACAAGCCAATATCAGGCTTACTTTGGGATGTTTGAGTGTATGCTTTTACAACATGTTCGTTCATTTATTTTAACCACTTAAAGAGGAATAGTTCACCGAAAAAATCAACTATTTTCTATCAATTACACATGCAGCATTGAATTCATGGAGATGGGGTGTATTTCCGGTAGGAGACTCAAAGAGAGACTTTGAGTCTCTTTGAGACCTACCGGACACATTGGCATTTTTTCCGCCGGTCATCAAATTATTGGATCAGGAATGCGACAAAAACGAAAAAGATATCCATGAATTTAATGCTTCATGGGGAGTGTAATTGATAGAAAATAATAGATTTTTTTGGGTGAACTACTCCATTTATACTTCATCTACAAGCTCACATGCGTCGTTACATCGTGACACATTGTGAACTTGTAGATCGGCTATTTTTTTGCTTATTTTTGGGGAAATGTTTGAAAAATGTTGCCAATGACCAACGATGCCCAAAACAGCTGCGACGCCAGGTTGAAAGTGATTAAAATGCAGGGATCATTCTTTTCTAATAGGCTTTATATCTTCTATTTCTACACAATCTGGAGTGTCTCTCTGGATGCTGTGGCCATTTCACAGGGGCTCATAATATTACCAGGCTTGCATGTGGAAAAATACCATGTAGTTTTTCCTATAGACGTAGCATCAGGCCCCCCCCCCCCATTAGGAATCTGTAAGTGCTTGTAGCGAGGGGGACACTGTCTATTTGTAAATGAAGGACCTGAGTGACCCTCTCATACATGCGCTCCGTGTTTTTTAGACAATACGAGGAGCAGCCTGGGAGGCCAGTTATTAGGTCCCACAAAAGACCCCGTTCCTTTGATATCCCTTTAGGCTGATGTCAATACACCACAAGAGATGGGCTTAACCCTTTGAGACCGGGAACGCATCTGTGTAACCACTTTAAGCATTATTTTATACTTTGGCTATTAAAAAAATAGCAGATATACAAGCTTATAGAGCGGCACCGAGTGCCGTGCTATGAGCTTGTAGATCTGCTAAATGTTTTAAAATCTTGAAAATGTGTGCAAATCTTTGAATACGTATATATATATTTTTAAAGCGTTTTTTTTTTTTACTCAAATCTTTGTTTCTGGGGGGGTTCCTGGAACAACATATTTTGAGACGGGGGTCCGCAGACAAATACATATAATTTTGGGGGCCCTTGACATGAAAAAGTTTGAGAACCATATAGCAGCATTTTTGTTTTTTCAAAAAACTGTTAGGATTTAGAAGACATTTGTAGAATCCCCAAGAAGCAAAGATTTGAGTAAAAACAATTTGTTTGAAATATATATATTCAAAGATTTGCACAAATTTAAATGATTTTTCAAAAAATAGCAGATCTACAAGCTCATAGCGCGGCCCTCGGTGCCGCGCTATGAGCTTGTATATCTGCTATTTTTGAATAGCCAAAGAAATCTAAAATGACTCAGATGCTTTCCCGGTCTTACTGGCTTAAGGGAGGACGGTAAGGAGAGCATCCCAGCTCACCGTTGTTAGGCTTTAGTTTGTATCAAACATTGCCCTCTGGCTGCCTCTTGATACCACACATCAGGAGGCAGGATTATGCAGATCACCCTCTCCTCTACCTTCTGCTCCTGGCCAGCGTTCAGGGCTTAATGTCACATCAGTCCTCTACTAGAAAAATAAAAAGAAGTATTATTGAAGAAGGGTTATTGAATGGATGTCTTGCTTCCTCTGATCGTCACAATGGGCGACTTTACATGTTATTTACATGGCAATACAATACATAAATATGATATAGTGGGGTGTGTGTGTGTGTGTGTGTGTGTGTGTGTGTGTGTGTGTGTGTGTGTGTGTGTGTGTGTGTGTGTGTGTGTGTATATATATATATATATATATATATATATATATATATATATATATATATGTATGTATGTATGTATGTATGTATGTATGTATGTATGTATGTATATGTACTGTATATAGGCATGTAATGATTTATTGTAAATCGATTAAAATCAATTCAAACTGGTGACAATTTAAAAGAAAATATACAGGATCTTTGTAAGAGAATTGATTTAAAAAATCAGTCATTTGCTACTGTATTGAAAAGAGGATAAGAGAAAACACAGTATTGTTAAAAAAAAACGAAAAGAGGGAAGAAATACTGGATTTGTGTAAGAGAAATCTTTTTTTTTTTTTTTTTTTTTTAATAACAATATATATATATATACTGTATAAATATATGTTTCTGGGCTTTCCTTGCTAAAAAAAAAAAAGGCTTGCTAGGGCGAGGGTAGCAGCCTTTGTCTGGATGGATGGATGATTTTATTTTGTCATTGAACACAAGTGTACACCTCTCTCGTCGGAGGCCGGCTGGGCAGAGGGCATATCTAGTTACTGTGTGACCTTGTCACACACTTTGTTCTAACTTCCATATATCAGGTAGCTAGATCTAGCTCCATATCAGGTAGTTATAGCTGGAACTAAAGGAGCCATGCAGCATTTTAAAAGATGAAAGTGAATGGGAGACATTGGGAGTATACCTTAGTACCTTCAGTAACTGCATCATTATGAATAATAGAACTTGGAGGTCAAAATACTATACAAGGTTGTATACATTGTAGCAGTATATGTATGCTTTGATACATATCCAGCCTTCCCTTTCAGAGAAAACGTGACGGTTCATAAATCACATACTGTATAAGACCTTCACCCATGTGCTATTTTGTTACTGACTGAAAGAGAGGACACGAAATACATGCTGGTTAATATAGATATATAGATTCGCCTGCAAGCCACCATACACTAGTCGTGACTAATAGGGTAAGGTTGTATGTATGTATTTGCATAGTATACCATGGTAGAAAACACATTGCTGGTGATATCACAGCCACCAACACCTTAGCACTGTTGCAAATGGTAAACAATCAGAAGAACACTTTCCTCACATGCAGTACTTAACTCCACACAAGAGTAAACAGATTCTGATTCATTCATGGAATTGTCAACGTATAGCTCCATAACTTTCCTACAGTATTCTAGCACAGGATATTAAAACAGACCTGGATGTGCTGTCTAGGTAATATCATTAATTTGATTGATTTATTGAATAATACTTTATTAACAGTTTGCAAAAGGTTACAGTTATACAATAATGCTAAACGGATAACACAAAAAGCCCCGACGGCTTGTTTCCATTGTGGTCCTGTGTATTCAATTCATCAAGACATATGTAGATGGCCTGGACCGTTGGCGTAGCGGTCCAGGCACCTATAGGCTCAGTGTAGCCTGACAACGTGTCACGGGTTCGAATCCCGATCCCGATGGCCTTTGCTGCATGTCTCTCTCTCTCCCCATCTCCTGTCAATAACGGCATTAAAGCCCCAAAATCAAAAAAAAAAAAAGACATACAATACTATACAAGAAATGATCAATACTAGGAGCAATAAAATCATATTTACAGAAAATGTTTTAGGGGGTCATTTCTTTCGACAAGCTAAGATTTGTCTAGCTCCAGTTGCAAATTGCAGACAGGTTCTTTTTGGCGGTTTTGAAGGAGGGTAAAAGGACCAGGGAGTCGCACTTTTTGATGGCTGGTGGTGGTAGGGCCTTCCACATTTTGGTGGCTTAACAGCAGAATGAATTGATCCCCAGCTTTGAGGATTTTCTCTGTGTTTTCAAGCAGTCATGTGAGAGGGCTGTGTATTAACACTCTCATTTAAATGTCCCCTAAATCAATATCAAGACGTTGTAGTACATACAAGGTGGGGTTAATTAGGTGTATTGTATGTTGTGTCACACACGTAACAACTCCATCACTCAAACACAAATAGGTGTATCATAGGAAATCTATACAGGTCATAGACTGAGGCTGCAGTATATTAGGACGCAGCCTGGGAACACCTTTTGGGATCCATTCCAATAGAACAGTGGTTCCCAAACCTTTGAGCTCGAGACACAAAAGACAAAATTAGACGTTTTATTTGCCCGGGACCCAAGCTAGTGAAGAAATAGCAGATCTACAAGCTCACAACGCGTCGCTTCACGCCGCGTTGTGAGCTTGTAGAGCTGCTATTTTCTCTAGTGTTTCACTAGCTATTTTCACTAGTGTTTTTATTCATTTACGGAAATTGTTCGATTATTTTTTTCCTATTTACGAAATACTTGTTGGAATTGCTTTTAATTGATGAAAAGTTGTGATTTTTTTCTTTTTAAATAATATACCGTATTTATATTTTTAAAAACGTTTTGGGTGAAATGATTAAGAAGTATCAAATTGATTGTTTTCGGTCAGTTTTTTCAGTTTTCTGAAAAACAAAAAAAAGGAAGAAATGACATAGGCCATTATTTTAAGAAGGTCATTCAGTGTTAGGTCCTGCTTGGAGAGTGGTGGCAATCAGTGATTGGAGGCAGCTGGCCAGGGCCTCCAATCACTATAAAAAAGACACACTTCTCAAATTGCCTCCCCTTCCACCTGGGCCACAACCAAGCGTTGACTGTATCAAAGATTGTTAATTTTTGGAAGATACACCATCCCAATTGGAGCCGCTAGAGGCAACATGGTACTCAAATCCTACAAAAATGGTCTCCTAAGTGGGCGCCGGCATCTGACGGCAAATCTCGCGACGCGAACGTCCAATAATGATGACTGGTGCTAGATCCCACGAGTGAGTGTGTTGCTGGGACAGAGAAATGTCGATAATAAAGTTGATTTTCTCCTGATTTGTCTCTCAGAAAAAGCCATTTTAGGCTTGTGACGATCTGGTCCAATATTTAGTTCAGTGACCATGCAGCTAAAGAATGGTTCAGAGGCTTTGTTCACGTTCACTCTCCCATTGAAATGAATAGACTCCAACCTGCTTCCTGTCTCCTAAAAAGGCATCCGCCCACTTCACACAGATACGGGAAGTAAACCGGTGATTGTGGGTCTTGGTATTTCTGTCTTGGACTATATTCAGACAGCGGTCATTTTGCTCTCACGTCATATTTGTAGGTGGGGAAGATTGTGGGTGGCATTATTTTATTAACTTAATAGCAAAATGGCTGTGTGAATATGGTGAATGGCCATACAGAGCTTGGTTTGGTTTGGTTTTTGTTTGCTTCAGTAATTCCTCAGTTTGTTCCAACAGTTTAGTTTCCCTGCCAGGTTTGATTGTCGGAGACATTTTCTTCATTCTTCTATTTTTAATAAAATTACATATGTTTGCATTTATCCCTGTTGTGGGAGCCAGGCCATAACAAGTGTTGTTCAGTTTGATCGGTTTGCATGATAAGTTGTGACTAAAGGCAATATGGCAAATATTTTAATTTAATATAGTATGTGTGTTTATAAGGAAAAGGGTCAATTATATGATTTAATCAGTTGTAGCTTTTTTTGTTAAGAGTTTAACCTACACACAACCAACACATTCTCACCTCCAACTTGTCAAACATGGCAGCTTGGCCACTTGCCCGAGCTGACGTATTTTACGCCTCTTGACACCCTCGAGTCTATATGGGTCTCTGTCGAAGTGTTAAAAACGCTTTGAAAATAGCAGATCTACAAGCTCACAACGCGTCGCTTTGCGACACGTTGTGAGCTTGTAGATCGGCTATTTTCAAATAGCCTAAGTAATAGCATAGGCGAAGTGGTTAATGTATGTTTTGTAATGATAATCAAAATCTTCAAAGTAACTAGTAACTAAAGGTTTTTGAATAATTGTAGTGGTGTAAAAGTACAATATTTTCCTCTGAGATGTAGTGGAGTAGAAGTAAAAGAATTGGAAATTGGAAATACTCAAGTAATGTACAAATACTTCAAAATTGTACTTAAGTACAGTACTTAAGTAAGTCTACTTAGTTACTTTCCACCACTGCAACAGACTTCAAACAAAATTGTACTTAAGTACATTACTTGAGTATAAATATACTTACTGTTACTTTCCACCGCAGGCCTTTACCTTATTTAGCACCTTCTTCTTCTTCTCCATCGGCTGAGCATTTTACATATACCACCCTGTGATAGAGAATGTGAGAACACTATATCACAGCTCTGTAAAAGTCACACTTTGACACCTTTAAACTTCCTGAGTTGTTGCACACAAAGAAATATTAATTAATGGGCTTTCTTTACAATGTGGCTTACATAGAGTACAGAAGTCCTGACGTCACTCGTTCATCCCCTGGTTTGTAAGGTAATTTCTCTATGGAGAATAACATTGGGTCATCTTAGAATCGTCTCATATAAGAATTGTGGTCCAAAAATAAACAAACTGTCTCGGCGATATTGTCAGGGAGGAGGTTCTGTAACGTTTATGATAGTCAGTCACTTATATTTGATACAGTCCGTTTCTGGCGAAAATTTTACTAATTCGGCGGAAGTAACATTAGCGTTTTCTCACCGTCAGTTGATGCTTCATATCCATAAGAGTCAAACCGCCGGGATCATTTGTTTATTTTTGGAACAAAGTTCTTATTTGACGCGATATTAAACACGTCTATGGGGGTGGAAAACCACGACCCAGGTAGGATGTGTAAATTACGTCAGACTTCGGTGCTCTATTGACACTCCATTTAAGACTATAAGAAACGGTGGTCCCCACATTTGTGGTCGATGGTCCCCACATTTCCCAACATTTCCATCTCTATCCTTAATCAACTTAACCCGTTGCACATCCTTCCCATCCCTTTAACTGTGGTCTTGACAATTGGTGCAATTCACCTTCTCCCTTCTTGGCATCCAACCTCTCATCCTTTTTACCCAGCCCACACCACCCCTCTCTTCGCCTCACCATTCATCTCCTGGTACAACCTGCCTCCTTTCTTCATCTCTCCGGCTGCCTTTCTTATCTCCTCCCTGAGCTCCACACATCATTGCTTATTCTTTATCTTCCACCATTTTGATCTTTTTTCTCGGTCTTCACACCTAACATCAGCTCTCAGTATTTAACACAGGATTCAAGCCGTGCTACTCATACGCTAAGTTGGCGGTGCCTGGGATCGAACCTTTGACCTTGTGGTCTAAAGGCCGGAGCTCTACCAACTAGTGGTGGGAAAAAAAGGTTCATTTCAGTGAACGAACGATTTCGTTCACGTTCACGGCAATGATTCGTTCAAATGATTCGTTCTCGTTCTCGTTCAGTAGCGCTATTTCCTAGTGTTCAAAATTTACTCGAGTAAAAGTACAAAAGTATTGGCATCAAAATATACTTGAAGTACCAAAAGTAAAAGTACTAACATATTTGAAAATAGCCGATCTACAAGCTCACAACGCGTCGCATCACGACGCGTTGTGAGCTTGTAGTTCTGCTATTTTCAAATAGCCTAGGTATAAAATAGGGCTAAAGTGGTTAATGTATGTTTTATAATGTGTGTAAAACACCATCGCGGGAGCGGTTTTTTTTTACGTCGCACGTGAACGTAACAGTTTCAGAAAGTGAACGAGCTCGTTCGCGTTCGTGGCAAATGAACTAGTTATTTTGAACGAATCGATCATGAACGACACATCACTATACTACCAACTGAGCTGCCCAGACACATGCTCATGATAATCACTGTCTGTGGTTCTCTTCACCTCAACCTGTTGATATACTCTTCCTTTAGGATTATACCTACCCCATTTCTCCTCTAGTCCACCCCATGGTAGACTACTAGAGGAGAAATGGGGTAGGTATAATCTGGACTATTCTGGACTTGCAAAGTATTTCTACATTGCATTATTGATACTTTTACAGTACTTAAGTAAACAATGTGAGTACTCGTTCCACCACTGTTCATCCGTACAGGAGATCAGACCTGCCACATCTGAGGAGTTTAAGTGAATCATCATGAGAAATGATTAGTCAATGAATACAGAGGAGACAGAAGGCAACCCTGGGGGAGCACCAACGCTAATGAGCCAAAATAAAAGATTTGCTACTTCAGGACTTATAGTTCTGTCATTATGTTCATATAGCTACACTTTTAACATCAGGCAGGATGTTTGTCCTCCATTTGGATCAAATCAAAACATAAATATCAATCATATCCGACAATCTACATTTCCCAAAAGGAAACACATTGTTTTGATTCAGTCTGACCAGAAGCAAAGAAAAAACATAATATGCCCACCGGCAATAAAAAAAAATGAATGACCAAAAGGGGGTTGTTTAAACCAGTGGTTCTTAAGCGTTTTCATGGCAAGGACCCCCAAATGAATATGTATTCTGAAAATAACCCCATCTGAAAGTATTATACAAATTTTGTGTTGTTAAAATGTAAAAATAAATATTCGCAAGATTTATTAACTTTTTTTTAAAATTGCAGATCTACAAGCTCACAACAAATCGCATCGCGACACGTTGTGAGCTTGTATTTTTCAAATAGCCGTAGCATAGTCACTTCTTTTGGGCTTGTTTTCATTCATAGACCTGGTTGCTTATTTCTCTCGCAAAATCTGGCAACGCCGGTCCCTGATTATTGTCAGACCATCCTCAGAATGTTATAAATATCCAGCCAATCAGAGCCTGCTGTGTACAAGAGCTGGTTGAGTTAAGCCACATGGGACAGAATCCATATTCATGCTCACATCCATGAACTTATGGGATAGAGCTGTCATAATACACCATGGGATTGTAATACAACTAAAGCAGTATAGTGCCAGTGGGTCCACTTGAGAAATCTGACCTCCCCTGACCCCACATATCTGACCACTTGACACGGCTGCATGGGTGGGCCGTGAGAGCATGTTATGTATGATCAATCAATCGGTTGTGTTGCAGCGGCAAGTGGAACTAACGTAGTATACTTGATTTAAGTTCCTATTTAACAGTATTAAAGGGATAGTTCACCCCAAAATGACTTGTTTTTCTATCGATTAGTCACCCCATGGAGACTTGAATTCATGGATTTTAATTTTTTTCGCATTCGCATTCCTAAATCAATAATTTGATGACTGGCAGCCGTTCCGGTAGGAGATACAAAGAGTCTCCTTTGTATATCCTACCGGAACCACTGCCTACTGGTCCGCTGGTCATCAAATTATTGGCTTAGGAATGCGACAAAAACAAAAAAAATCTCCATGAATTCCAAGTCTCCATGGGGTGACTAATTGATAGGAAAAAAAAGTCATTTTGGGGGTGAACTATCCCTTTAACACAATGAAAACACCACTTTTCAAGGTTTTAAAAGAAACATAATTTCTTATCTTTTACTAAAACATATTAATTGTCATTAAAATCTTGGTGTTTTTTGCCAGTTATTTTGAGGGGCCCACTTGCAATATCCTTTAAGGCCCACCAGTGGGCCCCGGGCCACATGTTGAGAAGCAACCTGCCACATGTAGCCTAGAGGCCAGTAGTTCCCCAAATTATTTTGGGGGGTCCCCAGGATGATTTGCTTTAATGTGCAACATCGTTTTCTCACTCAACAGAAAAACAAACCAACATTACAGTGTATGAAGGGTATCTGCACATTTATTAAGTTACAATTTAAGCACTTTTTAATACCAAATTGTCAAATAGTATGTAAGAAAGAGGCAGATATTGTGAAAATAGCCAATCTAAGCTCAGTGTGAGGCGTTGTGAGCTTGTATTTCGGCTATTTTCACAATATTTATCTGTGGAACCGAGTCAAACTAAATGTAATGCCTACAATTCCAAGTGCTTGTCAGGGTGAGGGGGTCCCCAGTTAAAACAAGATTATTTTGGGGGGTCCCCAGTTCAAATATAATTATTTTGGGGGGTCCCCAGTTCAAATATGATAATTTTGGTGCTGCTCTGTCCTAGCTCCTCTATCCTCACTCCTACAAGGTTATGTAAAGAAGGAAAGGACATGTACAGTATATGATGGTAGATATAATGTTGCAAAATTTGAGAGGTTGCAGATTTGATTTGAGCACTCAAATTCACTGAAATTTGAACCTGTTAACCTGCAGTGGTGTAAAGTAACTAAGTACATGTACTCATGTACTGTACTTAAGTACAATTTTGAGGTACTTTTACTTTACTGGAGTATTTCCAATGTTCTGTACTTTTACTTCTACTCCACTACATCTTAGAGAAAATTATTGTACTTTTACACCACTATAATTATTTGAAAACTTTAGTTACTAGTTACTTTACAGACATAAATTAATACATTATAAAACATACATTAACCACTTTAGCCCTATTTTATACCTAGGCTATTTGAAAATAGCCGACCTAGAAGCTCACAACGCGTCGCATGTGAGCTTGTAGATCTGCTATTTAGAT
This sequence comes from Gymnoscopelus braueri, assembly GCF_963280865.1. Taxonomy (NCBI): domain Eukaryota; kingdom Metazoa; phylum Chordata; class Actinopteri; order Myctophiformes; family Myctophidae; genus Gymnoscopelus; species Gymnoscopelus braueri. The sequence continues at coordinate 10,113,331 of NC_137611.1, forward strand.
CTGCTATTTTCAAACACTTTATTACTTTTACTTTTGGTACTTTAAGTACATTTTGATACCAATACTTTTGTACATTTTGAATTCCGGACTTTTACTTGTAACAGCACTTCTACATTGCAGTATTGATACTTTTACTTAAGTAGACCGAACATTTGAGTACTTTTTCCACCACTGTTAACCTGCAAACCACACACACACACACACACACACACACACACACACACACACACACACACACACACACACACACACACACACACACACACATAATCTGAATTTGAACAAATATTCATACTTGTAGATCGACATTTGTACGACAAAAAATGTGTTTTATTCTTCGTGACCTCAAATGGCACACGTGTATGAATATTTTATGCAAGTGCAAATTTCAAAGTGTGCGTGTGTAGATTACATTTCACGAGTGTGCTCAAAACAAATCCGCAAGCTCTTGAATTTTGCAACACATCTACCTTCATATAGATGGCCTCTCCTTCTTTACATAACCCTTGTTGTGAGAATAGAAGAGCTAGATGTTACAGGGTGTCTGTTAACAGTTAACTAGCCAACAGCTCCACCTTGTGGACGTTACTTGATAGGCCTGCCATGTGCCATGTGAGATTGTTATGCCTCAGTTGTTTACACGCACAGCTGGCTAATACAATAAATGTTATTAATAGGCTCTATGGACAGCAGCCATATTGGAAATAAATTGGGCCTCTTCCTTACTTCCTCCACAGGTGTTAGCAATGATACTAATGAAGGCTCTGTTCCATTCTGGTCAAACTGAGTCAGAGTGCTGGTGTTGTGCATGTTGGCTCACTGGAAACACACAGTGGGGTCTGACATTGGGGTCCAGGTACTTTGAGGAGGGGGTTCCAAATGGGCCCTGCTAACTATATATGCAACAAACATTTGTCAAAATACTTCCAAAACGTTAATGAAGTCCACGATCATAACGCCAGAGGCAGCTCCACGAATCATGTTCAACCCAGATTTGGCTCAACAAAGGGAATGAACTCGTTCTCATGCAATTCAACAAAAATGTGGAATGCCCTACCAAAAGGAGCAAAGGAGTGTAAAACCCTACTCACTTTCAAAACTGCCCTAAAGATACACCTTCAGGAGGCTGCAATTCGAAAATGGCCCCTGTCAAAGTCTTAACCTACCCCCCCCCCCCCTTCTTCTCTTGTACATATTTTTCACTCTTCATACCAGTAACCTGTAAGCTGATTGTATGACATTCTGTATAGTAGTGTGTATATCTGTCTGTCTCTTATATGTCATCATGATTTGTGTGCATGGTGGGGATCTCATCTTAAACAAGCTCAGTGCTTAATGAGTCTTCCAGTTTAGTAGACCTTGTATTGTGAATTTGTTCTTCCATGTACTGTTGTTCTCATGTCTTACTAAATAAAGCACATCAATCAATCAAACATTTCCATTGTGTGTTTTGTTCCCATAACCAACTAACTAACTAACTTACTAACAGCATGGGGAAAAAACACAACATTCATCTAAATCCATTTAACTAATATAGTGTTATAATTGTAATAGTGTGTTCATGTTTACAGAGCTTGCAAAGATCTGACTCCAGTTGATCTGTTTGTATTCAACCGTCTTTGTCGCCCTCGTGTGGACAAAAGGAATACATACAAGTGGGACTCGTCAGTAAATCCAGTGTTCACTCAATTAAATACATTAAAAAGGAGATGAAGATATGACACTAGTTTCTACAATATAAGCTGTTAAAATCGACAAGCTCAATGAGAGAAATTGTGAGCTTGTAGGTCTATTTTTGGCGTGCGACACCGTCGTAGAAAAGCATTAAATTAATGCATTAAAACTTATATTTTTTAGAGAAAAGAGCAGTGGTGTAAAGTAACCAAGTATATTTATTCAAGTACTGTACCTAGCCAATTTTCAGTACTTTTACTTCTACTCCACTACATCTCAAACTGAGACAAATATTATACTTTTACTCCACTACAATTATTTGACGCTTTAGTTACTAGTTACTTCGTATAGAGAAATTACTAAATACAAACAATAAGTTTGCCAGGTTCCATAGTGTAGTGGTTATCACGTCTGCTTTACACGCAGAAGGTCCTGGGTTCGAGCCCCAGTAGAACCAGCCGGTATTTTTCTATGACTTTTACAACTCCGCTCCATTTCTATCATATAAATAAAGTCTTAATAAGTTATATTCCTATATTAACTGTAATCTGTACACACGGTTAAACATATGACCAAAGATAAATATTCACCCGGACCAAGATTTAAACCCACAATCTTCTAGTTGTGGAACCTCAGCTTTTCTCTTGCACCACCAGACATTTCAATTGTTTTAGATGTTTGAAGTTAGGATCTCTCACCTTGACAGGTTGACTGAATCTCTAAATACATCCACTAACTAATTTCTTAGTTTTATGACCAAAACTATAGCCGTTTTAATCAACCAGAACTATACTAGGTTTCTTGTAATTAGGTAGGCTACAGTGGCTGTTATTGTCACTTTGGAAACATTTGGTGGCTAATGCTGTAGAGTTTTCAACTAGTTTCTCAAACAGTGTTGTATTTAAATAGTTTAGAAACATTTTAAAAACACAAATCTTGTATGGGGGTCCACATCCACGGCCAAATACATTAATTCGGGGGTCCTTGACATAAAACAATGCATTGATTTTTTTCAGCCAGCAGGTGTCGTGGCAACAACATGAGACCACTTACTGAGGTCTGACCGGGACGTCGTGGAGACGTCGTAGGCACGGCGTATCGGCGTTGTATAAGATGTCTGGTTGTTTTGGGGGTTTTTGGTAGTTTCTGAGGTCTGACCTGGACGTCGTATAGACGTCGTATGAACGGCGTGTCGGCGTTCTTGTATGGATGGATGTCTTTTTGACGGTTACAGTGGAACGTCATATCGACGTCGTCTGACTCGGACGTCAGTGTTGCCATATTTTGTGAGAGAAATAAGCGACCAGGTCTAGGAAAACAAGACCACAATTATAAGCAACCTACCTGCATATGCATCGCCTATTATCTACAAGCTCACAATGCGTCGCTTGTACATCTGCTATTTTCAAACACTCTTGCAATAAAATGTGCAATATAATATTGAACTTTTTACTTTGACCAAAAATTTATAATCACCAGGACCCAGATTCAAACCCACAACCTTTTATTTGAGGATCTTCAACTTTTCTCTTGCACCACCAGGCATTTCTGATATTGTAGATGTTTGAATTTAAGACCTCTCTCCTTGACAGAATGATTGAATCTGCAAATACATCCACTCGTGATCAGGGTTCATTATGAGGGTTCATTATTTTGGAATCCCTTGAAAACCAGATGCTGCATGATCTCAAGGGGCTTACCCATACCTGCCAACCTCAGACCGTCTGATAACAGGAGATTTTTTCCGCTGGGGGTCCCCCTCCAGAAAATTTCGAACAGAGTAGATGTCATGAACTTCAACCTGGTGTTTGCACGTTCTCAATTTTTGACCCGTTCATTCATCTACATAAACGTTCGGATTTCAAATATAAAGTTTTTGACCCTGGCGAGGGTGGGAGTTGAAAGTGTGACTTCTGCTACATTTGCGGCTGCTCTATCCATAGCTCAGTCAGAAGAGCTCTTGACTTCAGAACACAAGATCATGGGATCGAATCCCAGCACAGGGACCTCGGCATCTGAGCAATCTGGCTCCCACGGGTCTCCTATCTTTTTTCGCCTTTATCATAAAGGTGCTGGACAATATATAGAGGATGAAATGCATAATTTATCAAATAATATAAAGGTAATATCAAATACATTGTAAAAAATGAGAGACATGACGCTTTATTAGCAAGTCAGTCTTTTATTATATTATTCCTCATTTTGCTGGTTTCCCCTGAAACCCCTTTACTGTTACAGAGTAGAACTGCCTTAAAATCTCTGCTGATGATGTGGCCATAGCTGAATGGTTAGAGAGCCTGCTTGGCAAGCCATAAATACCAGGTTCGATCCCAGGCCTCAGCTATGTGTCAAAGTGTCCCTGAACAAAACACTTAAAAGAATAGTTCACCCAACAAATACTTATTTTCTATCAATTACACACTCCATGAAGACTTGAATTTATGGAGATTTTTTTGTTTTTGACACATTCCTGAGCACAGACTCAGACATATTGGTTGGATCGGCGGTGCCACGTACGTAGGTGTGAGGGTAGCGTAGCGGCCAGAACCTGAGTCTAGTAGAACATAATCACGATTCAAAGAACCACTTTTAGCACTATTTAGCACCATTTTTGTTTAGTGTGACAAGCCTGTAGATCATGTGTTTACCTGTAGACTACAGGTAAACCTGGCACAAAATATTTTCAGATGGGGGTGGGTGGCCAAACGCATAATTAAACTGCGTGGGTCCTTGACATGAAACAGTTTGAGAACCACAGATCAAGACTACTACACCCATAGCATGTCTATATGCGTTAACTTATTCCAATAAAGCACTATAATCCTGTTTACATAAGAATCTATAAGATCATTAATCTGTAGGTATTCCCTATGACAGAATGCTGTAGCCTACTGCCTACTGCTGCAGGAAGAGGTCATTTAATCTCTTACCATATACCAACCTGGTAATCCTAATTGATTTGACAACTTGTGTCTGTCTCATTCATAGAAAACAGTCCAAAACACAAAATAAGACCAATGTAGTATTTTTTATTTCCTCAGTACAGAAATATTTCTTAACCTTTGTTAACATTCTTTAGGCATTTCAACATGGCAGCAGTTTTCTTTTTTTTGAGGCGTAAAAAACAATGAGCACAAACTCTACTGAAACAAAGGTCATTGATGAGAACATGAAAATAAATACCATAGCATTCTTTAAAAAGAAATATGGTTGTACATGAAAGCCCAATTTAATACTTAACTGTGCAACCACATCGCTCGCAAATAACTACCGGTACTCGTAATCTTAGTTATTTTCCTTTATCCCGTAATTATTTTCGAGCGATGTTGTTGTACAACAAATTATCAATAAGTCTTGACCCTCTTAACAGTGCAACTGAGAAATGATTCAAATTCAGAGACCGAGAAGAGAGATACAGAAATCTTAAGTTTCCTTTTTCATGATAAAAAGGAAACAGAATGCTTAAAATCTTTTTTTTTTACTGTCCTCAACAAAAAATAAAAGTGGTATGAAGGACAATGAGGCCTGATTCACTTGGTTACACATCAGTGTCGTAAGATTGAGGATCTACAAGCTCACAACGTGTCGCAAAAGCGACACGTTGTGAGCTTGTAGATCGCCTATTTTCACCGTACGACACTGGCACACAATTAAGTATAAATCAGGTGTTATATGAAGAGAAGTGCCCTGGACTCAGTGTGTTACCACAGACACACATGGCTACAAAGTAAAAAAAACACATTTTAATGTCTGCTCACAGTGCACTTCAATTACTGCTGCTACTACAGGCCGTACTGATTAACTAAAAACGTTTTTTTTTTTACCTTGTTCTGATACTGTTTCAACTTTAAAAGCAGCGAGGAAAACAAGCTGGGATGACAAGCGTGGATATAGCCAGGTCAAAGGTCAAACACAAAACACTGTTAATAAAATAAGGGCCAGATATTAACCCTCACTTTCACGGGAGCAGGTTACACAGCGTTTCTGAACGAAGAACTGGTCCTCATTCGTACAAATTACAAAATCATCATTCTAACTGATGTTCCTTTTTTTTCTTGTTCTTTTTTCTTTTTTTTTCTAAGACGTGCTTATTCACGAGTCACTTTACATGCAATTATCTTGTCCACTGTCCGATTATTAAACACAAATCTAGCCGATACCGCTTACCATAATTTTTTAGTCTCTCGTACCCAGATGGTCGGAGATCTCTGCGATGGTTCAGCGGGGCAGAGGTCTGGCACGATGCCAGGCTGAACATCATCATTTCGATCCAAATGAACGCACTGCGTTGAAAATGGCCTGGGACCGTATCGAAGATGATATGGACCGTATATCAAAGAAGATATGGACCGTATCAAAGAAGGGAGCGTTCCCCTTTTCTTTCACTCTGTGATCGACGTTTAACACGTTGTCGTGAGGCTGGAGGATAGAGGAACCACGAGGAATCTATTGGCTCTTTTTGACTCTGAATGTTTCCATTAGAACCTCAACCATCCCTGAAGGGGGAGGTTCGTCATAAAAGGAAAAAAAACTAGCAAACCCACAAGCTCACAACGCGATGCATTGTGACTCGTTGTGAGCTTGTAGATCGGCTAATGTAGTTATTTTAGAAAGAAAAGTTCTGAGTTCTTCTGGGTTCCCAGAACTGCAGGTTTTTAGTACCACCTCCTGAACAGGGCCCAACATTAGGTTCTGAGAACCTTTATGTGAAAATGTAATGTATGGAAACATATTCCGTTTAGTTCTTGAAGCCGAAAAGAGCCAAAAGCATTACTGAGCCTTCCCTAAGGGGGTCAGTAATGTTCACAAAACAAGACCAGCTTGGGGGGCTTGGCTGCCAACACTCAACCGGTCTGACAGGAAATGATACGTACGCACAAAGAGAGGACTTGCCAATGTACACTAGAAATAATGTCTTTAAAAAACAACCCAAAACAAAATGAAAACAAAATAAAAAATAAATAGACATTCAGAAAAACACAAACGTAATTAGTTGGCAGGTGTGCACACACATCAGTCCGTAAACAAAACTGAATCACATAGAGAGAGGGAGGGAGAGAGAGAGTACCCACACAAAGTTCTCTTGTTTCAGCCCCGTTCGTACGGACTGGAGTTCGTTGATACGATGGTCTTTCTCTCCCCCAGGAAGGAACTGTTTTTCCCCACATCCTGTCCCGTCCCGTCCCCCCATGCCCCCTACCAACCCACCCACCCCCCATCCACCCCGGGGGGGTCTGGACCGGAGGTCCTGCTGAACTACCGGATCCTGGTGAACAGGTTCAACACAGACACCGATTCCTACAGAGAAACAGAGAGGAGAGGAACGATGTGTGAATGAGAGTATGAAAAGCCTGATTTATTATACCCCATGCAGTGTTTGATTTAGACAGTACATTTTGATTTAGTTTTAGTCATATTTTAGTCATCTGAAATGTTTTAGTCTAGTTTTAGTTAACTAAATATCATAAGATTTTAGTCGACTAAATCTACAGTTGATTTAGTCGACTAAAATTATTTTGCCAGTGCCTTGATAGCACTTGGTGCATGCTGAAAATAGCCAATCTACATGCGTTTGTGGGCTTGTAGATCTGCTATTTTCAGAGCTTAACAACCATAAAATGACTTGTCTTTAGTCATACTGGATCTCTTGTCCTCTAGTCCCTCCCAAACATTATAGTTTTTATTTGTTGACGAAATTGTCACTATATTTAGTCTTAGTCATCGTAGCTTAGTTTTAATTTAGTTTTCGTCAGTGTAAGAAGGTAGTCGACCAACATTTTACACAGCTTTAGTCACCGAAATCCTGACCCCATAATCATAGAGGGAAAATCTCCCAACTGAAAATGTTTGATTTGTGAAACAGTATGAAAGGAGCCCTCTCTCACACTAGCACTCCGTTTCCTAAACAATTAGCATAATATGAAAAATTACGACGGTCAGCTCATGCAAAGCGACGACGCGTTGTGAGCTTGTAGATCAGCTGTTTTTAACGCAACAATAAAGGCTTTACTGTTGTAATCAGCTTAGAGATGACAGCAGAGAGAGAGAGAGAGAAAAGGTCGTTTACCTTGGTGGATCTCATCTTGCTGAAGACGTTCCAGAACCTCAGGGTTTCGTCACCTGCTCCCGTCACGATGGCCTCTCCGTCAGGGGACATGGCCTGTGGACACATTATGTTAGGTTATATTGTCAGGAAACATACCATGCACGACTGAGCGGCAGCACAGATACATGGCAAAAAAACAACCAGAGCCCTACCGATGCAAGAGGCTCTTAACAACAAGTACAACACATATATATCGTCGATGTAGGGGTAGAAACCTCTCATCTCCATATTCTAACTTTTAGTGTTTTAATCGTAAATTAACGCTCTAGTTGATCATACTACAGCGTCACACAAAAGCATCAAAAAAGTTAGCAGATCGCCACGTTTGCGCTGCATTTTGAGCTTGTAGATCTGCTACTTTTTTTTAGCAATTTTTCAATTAGAATCCTGAAAAGTCACAGTTTTGGACATAATGAGGTTTCCAGAGACGTTATATAGTATACGTAAACACGCAAAATGTATACACTCACCAGGTAGAGAACTCTGTAGGAGTGTCCTGTGAGCTTGGCCACTTGGGTCAGGGAGGGGTACTTCCACACCAAGATCTGGTTCTGGGAGTAGCCGTGTGTGCTCACCTGCACAGAAAAACAACACAAATAGTTATATTAGTTACAAATAGTTACATTAGTTACATAGTAACATTGTGGACCGCAAACAGTGTTCAATGTTCCCTGATGGAGACAAAGGTTGAGAAAGAACCACTAACACATTGTGGACATCTTGGTGGACTCACCAGTTCGTTGGTGTGCTTGGACCAGGCCAGGTTGCAGACCTGGGAGCCCGTGTCGGTGCACTGCAGCGGCTGGCCGGTCAGCGTGTTCCAGAAGCGGATGCAGCGGTCGGCCGTGCCGCCGCCGGACGCCAGCAGGCCGTGCTGGTGGGGCGACCAGGCGATGGCCTTCACCGCCGCCAGGTGCTCCGTGTACTGCTGCACCGGGAGAACGCTGGAGTGGTTCCACACTAGCAGCTACAGAGAACACACACACACAGAGAGAGGAAATGATTAGATTGTTATATACAGTAGGGGTGTGCCGATTTATCGTCCCGCGATATATCGCGATACGTTTTCGTGACGATACGTATCGTTTTGGGGGAAAAAAATATCGTTTTAATTATTATTATTTTTTTTTTACAATAATAATAATCAGGCATGCAAACAGCCCCGAGATGAAAAGGGTGACAACATGTTGTTGTTTTTTCGGGTCAGGTGTCACTATTGCCCTATTTGGATTCAAAACGGCTATTGTAGCTGAAAAGCTACAAGTTCGCATATCTGAATAATGCAAAAACAGAATTATTTGTTTGCATTTGCTTTTTTTCTCCCCCATATATTTTTCATAATAAAAAAAGTGCGTATCGTATCGTATCGAAATCGTATCGAAGTTGTGAGCCAAATATCGTATCGTATCGTTTGGTGAAATTAGTCGGCACACCCCTAATATACAGTATATTATATATTAAAGAACAGTGGAGTGGTTCCACACTAGCAGCTACAGAGGACAGACAGAGAGGAAACACTTAGATTATTATATGTCGTTGCTGTCGGGTAGAAACCTCTCATCTCCATAACTTTGATTGTACCCGATTCACACAAAAGCATCAAATGTAGCAGATCCACAAGCATTGAAACGCGCCTTCCCAAACATGATGCGCTCCATTATAGCTCAACAGTAAAAAAATTAAATAATCAGTGCTAGTGTGGTGGACCCGGGTTCGAATCCCCCAGCTAGGATATTAATGAAAGTTCTGGATGTCAGCTTTAAGCCACATATACTTTGTCGTATGACAAATATTTAAAAAAAAGCTCATCTACAAGCTCACAACAGGAACATTCTTTTAAGATTTCGACGAAAATAGGGATACCAGGGTGATGAGCTAATACATGAAGCGTTGTGTGCGTATTATTAAAGGATCTCCATTAGAGACACATGAATGAGCCTCTAGTCATCCTGGGGTCCAGGGAGTCCATACCTTGTTGTCGTTGCCCCCCGACGCCAGTAGCTGGTGGTCCGTGCTCCACTTGAGCCCACACACCTCCTGTCTGTGGCCCTGCAGGCGGCGCTCCGACTGGAGGGGCGGGGCTCTGATGTCACGCTGCAGGATCACCCTATCGCGGCTGCCCGACGACAGCTGGTCCGCGTTCCACGCCAACGCGCCTGGAGGCGGAGAGAGGAGAGAGAGAGGAAGGGAGGAAGATCAATGGAGCTGATCAGACAGTCAAATGGTGCTGATAAGATTGTTTGTAGAGATGTACAGATAGAATTTTTTTTCTTTCCCGATAACGATTCCGATACCCATAACTTGCGTATCGGTTGATACCGAGAACCAATCTGATAACGGTGTGTAATTTAAAAATAATCTAGGACAGTCGCTCTCAAAGTGGGGTCTAGGGACCTTCTGGGTTCCTTGAGGGGGACCGTTACAGGACAGTAACTCTGAGAGTGTACAAATGGAACCAAATGGACTATTTGGTTCCATTTGTACACTCTCAGAGTTATGGGGGTCCTTGAAATTAAAGGTTTGACAACAACTGATCTAGGAATAAATACCAACAAAAAAATATATATATACCCGTATTTTCCGCACTATAAGGCGCATCTGAGTATAAGGCGCACCTTCAATAAATGTATTATTTTCATATATAGGGCGCACCGCATTATAAGGCGCATCCGCACTATAAGGCGCACTGACGGTGCGGCTTATAGTGCGGAAACCAAGGGAACCAATATTGATACATATATAAGGCGCATCGGATTATAAGGCGCATCCGCACTATAAGGCGCACTGACGGTGCGCCTTATAGTGCGGAAAATACGGTACATATATATATATTAAAAACAGCAGTGCAACATCAACAGAAGCATTAAAAATACAAAATTATGTGGTATGGGAATAGCCTAGACTGGCATACTCACCGATACCAGCATTTTAGGCAGTATCGGCAGCCTTTTCGATACAGGTATCGGTATAACTCAAAAATTGTTTGTAAAGTGACTTGAAGAGGACGTCATCCATTCTCTTACCAACTCTGGCTGTGTGTCCTTCCAGCACGGAGAGCTTCTTCCCCGCCGCCGCGTCCCAGATCTGAACGTAGCCTTTATGAGTCCCCACCGCTACCAAGTTACCCTGGAATGCACACAGCACAACGCCACTGGGTAAACATCATGCATATACATGTGCGTACAGTCATACACACACACACACACAAATCCAAAGATTTAAGGAAGTTACTGCTACAATGTGTGCTTGTAGATTGGCTATTTTACCAAGTATATTTTACCGAGCATTGGCAATACTGTTGTCTAGCGTCTGTGCTTGAATATTGTTACTTTCTAGCCTGCCATGGCTTTTACTCTTCTGTGGTTTAAGTACAAAATCAGCCTTGGGTTTCATGGCTCCTTTAAGTGGTTAAGGAAAGGGTTTAAATGCATGGAGGCTGTGGCTTGTTAAACAGATGTAATTACGTACCCTCTCTGACCAGCCAACAGATGTCACAGAATCTCCCTCTACAGAGAGGTCACATAGACGTGTCACCTAAAAGAGACAAGAGACAAGACACATGATGAGTAAATCATTAATCATCCATCAAGACATGCAGGCCTCTCTATGGCATTGGTTCTCAAAGTGGGGTCCGGGGACCCCCAGGGGTCCTTGGGGGAGTTACAGGGGGTCCCCAGCTAAATGATAGATAGTTAGGAACCAAATGTATGTAGCCTTACGGGTCTGTAACTCTGAGAGTTAAACTAACATTGATTTTGCAATATAAATTGGGGTCCCAGAGATAGAAATGCCATTAAATGGGGGTCCGTAGCCTAAATGCATGTCAAACTGGGGGTCCTTGAAATTAAAATGGTTGAGAATCACTGCTAGAGCCGTAAAAATCTTCTCTAATGGGGGTCCCTGGCATATCTTTTCAAATGAGGGTCCGTGGGCTAATAAGTGTCAATTTGGGGGTCCTTGACATGAAAAGGTTTGAGAACCACCGCTCTATGGAATCCAAATGACTGAAAATCGGCCACGGCGACTGAGAACTTTAATCCGAACATTCCGCAAAAACCCAACATGGCTGCAGTTCTACTTAACACACCTTACGGGAAGTACTGAAACCCACCTGGCTGGTGCAGGCGCTCCACAGGTACACACAGGTCCCCAGGCCCACACTGAGCACGTTCAGGGAGGACCAGTCCACCAGGTTGAGGTAGAAGTCGTCCTGGAGCTCCGGAGCGTCCAGCACTTTGAAGGGAATCTTGGAGATTTTCCGCGTGGGCTTCCTGGGCGATCGTAAGAGTTTTTGGCTGCGAGGAAGGAACGACAGTGTTTAAGTAACGCTTCTGTGTCACTTTAGATGCCTTTGGCTATTCAAAAATAGCAGATCTACAAGCTCATAGCGCGGCACTCGGTGCCGCGCTATGAGCTTGTAGATCTGCTATTTTTGAAAAAATCGTGAAAAAATAATTTTTTATATTTTCTTCAAAAAACTGTTAGGATTTAGATTTTTTTAAAGAATCGCCTCAGGTCTTAATGGGTTAAGCACCTTGAAATAATGGGAGACCCACCACAACACAATGATTTCTACACTGATGCACAAGGCAAACCTTCTTACCTGTTGCTGCTAACGGGCGATAGGGAGTACGGAGAGACTGCGTTGCCGTCCTCTTCTGGAAGAGGCCGCTTGGCACTGACGGAATACTACGAGAAACAAAAGAAAAAAACGTGTGTGATGATAATGCTTATGAAAAATGCCTGTTTGTTTGTGAATGAGTACGACAAGGAAATAGAAAACACATAAGTATTATTTCCTTACACTAAAAAGGCTCCTCTTCACAGGGGTGGAGGGTTGGAGTCTCCTGTCCTCCGACTGGGGGTCCTGGACCTTCTCTATGCCGGCCCCCAGCAGCTCGTTCTTCAACAGGGCCGAATACGCTAGGCCGTCCGCTGAGAGGAAGACACAGGAAAGAAAGAAAAAGAGAAATCGTTAGTAAACTAGTGATGGGAAAAACAGTTCATTTCTGTGAACGAATGATTCTCGTTCAGTTCACGGCAAAGACTCGTTCAAATGATTCGTTCACGTTCTCGTTCAGTTCCGCTTCAGGTCCCGGCGGAGCGTATGCGATGCGCTACGCTAACTGCATGAAACTGTGTGCATCTGATCCCACTGACTACACTGACATGACTGCACAGTCTACTCTGTACAGAAACACAGCACTGTCATTCACGATCTAATTGCACCATCTTCTTTGTAATATAATGTGTAGAAGTAATATATTTAAATTAATAATAAATATAAATAAATAATAAATAAATAAAGTGTTTTACTTTACTTGAGTATTTTCAATTATCAGTATTTTTACTTCTACTCAACTACATCTCAGAGGCAAATATTGTACTTTTACTCCACTACAATTATTTGAAAACTTTAGTTACTTGTTACATTACATTATAAAACATACATTTACCACTTTAGCCCTATTTTATATCTACAAGCTCACAACGCATTGTGAGCTTGTAGATCTGCTATATTTTCAAACATTCTGGTTACTATTATTATTTTGGCTATACTATGTGGTTGGCTGTGCAGATTGCATTCATTCTGAAACGTGTTAATTGTCCGTGACCTGACAATCATTAGTTGTCTGTATTTCTTTCATAGTTAAATGTCGTGCTATCTGGTCACCACCGGTCTTTTGTACTGTACAGGAACAATGAATACAACACTAACAACACAACAGCAGTGCTTCATTTCAATCCACAAAATTTGCAATGCATGTCCGCCTGTCTGTCGCGGGAAGCACGCTGAAGCTCCCGTCCTCCTGTGTGTGTGTGTGTGTGTGTGTGTGTGTGTGTGCGCGACCCTGCGGATCGGGGGGCGGGGCATGAACGAACCCGTGAACGCAACGGTTTCGAGTCATGAACGTATTCGTTCACGCTCACGGCAAAGAACTAGTTCTTATGAGCCAATCGATCATGACCGACACATCACTATAGTAAACTGTTCAAGACAGAAGCAGATGGTCTGGCAACAGATTCATAGTTGAATGAAGAACAAAGACCAAGTCACACCAAACACACAGATACACCACAACAACCCCAGAATCATGTGAGGATAAAGTTGGATTCCTTACCTTTACTATTATCTGATGTGCCATCTTTGGATTTCCTATTCTGATTGTGCGACTTCTCGATTTCCTGTCAGAGAAGCGGACACAATTAGGCAAGTTAGTCAATTGAGTTATAACATCCCTATTCTGGAGGACATTCGCTGAAAACTACAAGCTCTATCGGCTATTTTTGGAGAAGAGGTTTAGTGTACATAACATAGCTGTCACTCATGGATTTGAACCAAGTATATAGGGGTTAGGTGGTTAAGACTAATTTAACAAATTAAATACACAATGTAAAACAGAAGCAGAATGCCCAGTGTAAAATATACTAGATCTTCTCCAAAACCATTAATCAATGCATTTATCTTGAGGCCCCACAAAAAAAGACAATCGTGTTCTTTTAGTGTGTATTCCAGGGCAGGGACTTACGTTGATGCGGTGGAAGTTGACGCTCCAGTTGGCTCCGGCCCGCGAGGGGATGAAGCGGTCGCCGTGCTTACTGGGAGAGGAAAGCGGAGAGTTGGTGGGAGTCAGGTTTCGCATGGCTCCACTGGCCTTCTGCACGAGAGAGGAGAGAGGGGAGAGGGGAGAAAAGATGTTAATAGTGTTCACATGGCTACACTGGCCTTCTGCACGAGAGAGGAGAGAGGGGAGAAAAGATGTTAATAGTGTTCACATGGCTACACTGGCCTTCTGCACGAGAGAGGAGAGAGGGGAGAAAAGATGTTAGCGTTCACATAGCTCCACTGGCCTTCTGCACGACGAGAGAGGGGAGAAAAGATGTTAATAGTGTTCACATGGCTCCAATGGCCTTCTGCACGAGGGAGGAGAGACCCCGTTTAACAAACTTCAACCTGGAATCCCTATATGGCATAGTTAGTAGGTTTGGGATCTGGTGGAAGCGGATCCAACATTGAGGAACCAGGATCGGTTCCAATACTGTATGCATGGTTGAATTTGTGTTTATCAAAAATTATAATGTAGGCCAAAATAATAAAGACCTTTTAAATATAGGAATTGTTAAAGGGAACCGGGAACCCCTATACGTAACTGTGCCTTTCAATCTTGCTATGTACAGTATATAGCAACATCATTTCTTTTGTAATTTTTTTGAATAAATGTTTGAAGTTTTTCAGAGAACTTAGGTCAGGATTTAGAGGCCGTTTTTAGAATCAGCCTCAGGTCTGAATGGGTTAAGGAATCAGACCGTGGGAAGAGGGAATCATTAAGGAACTGGAATCGTTAAAATCCTTAAGGATCCCAAGCATAATGGTTAGTAGTGAAGAAGTAGGAGGAGGCCAAACATTTGGCCACTGTCTGTCACCTACAAACAACACCTCATTCAGACAGAGTGATGCTGTCAACACCCACAGATTATCTGCTTCATCTGTTGATACTCCTCCTAATTTACGCATAGTAAAGTGCCACACCTTCTCATAGTAAAGTGACACCACACCCTCTCCACCCGAGGCATTGTATAAAATGCCTGTTTATAAATCCTCTTTGGGCGGAGCCGGTATCACACTAACAATATTGTTACAGCTCCATAAACCTTTTGCCCACAGCTTAAACAAACACAGACACAATTTTGCAATATAGTAATATAAGAGCACGGACATGCCTGGGCAAACACACACATACGGTACTAACAATGCAACGTGTTCGGCTGACAGACACCTAAAAATAAATCCTGTGACCTGAGGGGAAGATTGCAAAGCAAAGGAAAACGGTACACATGTGATGCCCTGCCATGAGGATCGTTGTATGAAACAACCTGTCAACAGAACATCACAAATACACAGATAGGTTGCTAAACATTGAGGAAAAATAACAGCATTTGCGAGCAAATAAGCACATTTCAGTGGACTGTACTGTAGATGGGATAGAGATAGGTTGACTTACTACAGGGCTGGCGTTCTCGTTGTGGATGTTGATCTGCCTGAGCAGTCTACACTCATAGTCCTGATCCATGACTAAAAGCAGAGAGAAAGATGACATGGAACGGTTAACACAATATTCAAATACAAATAGACATCGACTCAGTGCATAATATGCTCTATATAGGCTAACAAACACTTTACAATCACACATACATAGGCTTTAAAAAATACCTTGGGGAAATAAGCTCTGCTTTTACTATACTGGTTGAGACAAGGCCCGCTGCAGTGATGTTTTGTTCAAATAGAACTTAACCCAAGATGTCTTTGGTGGACGAAGCTAGAAACGGTCTTCTTGTTGGTTCTAGTGGTTCAAGCACCAAGTAGTTAACTGATAATGCACAGAGATATTTTAGTTCTGTATCTATTCGCTGTCAGAAGTAGCTGTGCTATTCCAGGCTCTCTGGTGGTCCAAGGTGCAGACAGTGACACTGAGCTTGTCCTTTTTATACCGTGCCTATCCTGTGTCATCCCGCTGATGTCACAAAGACTCAGCCATACCCGTATATGGAGTTCATACCACAGCTACGCCCAAATATGGTGTATGTGGTATAATCTAACGGTAGTCACTAGTCAGTATGATGTCAAGATGATGTCACGACTCTGGCTCCATATATGGAGCTCCATGTCAACCAAGACGGTATAATGGAGTTCTCACCACAGCTACGCCCAAATATGGTGTATGTCTAACTGTGTCAGTATGATGTTAGTATGATGATGTCAGACGGAAACGATTTAGTAGGTGGCTCCATATATGGACTACTCGACCATTATGTGTGAATATGGAGTACATAAACTTGCACACTCAAACCTCTTCTTGAGTAACCATGGCAATACCAACAGCATAAGGTGTAGGCTAACATACACCATGAAAGGATTATCTGCACTCTTCAGTTGTTTCATGTTCTTTTTCATTAGGTTCACACTTCACAGCAGCCTATATAGAGCCTATCTCGTTTCGGCACCTCAGCCTTCGTCAGCGATTCAAACTCATGAAGATGGCTAACATACACCGACAGTCAATGCATAGTGTATGATATACACTCCTAAGTATATTACACATACCGTAGTAGACTAATAACATACAGTAGTAACAACATGTGTCCTTGTTCTATGTATTAATTATGTATAGCTCAGCTGATCAGTCGCGGAATTGAGTTAATCAAATCATTGATCAATCATTGTAGCTAAGCTGATAAGTATGAATGAAGAATGTATTGATGTCCAGCACAGTGGTTCTCAACTCAAAGACTGATAATTAATGCACTCTAATTTTGTACACTCTCAGAGTTAAAATAACACAGGATTTTACCGTCTAAATTCAGGTTATGATGTTATGATTAAAATGTATGTATATGGTTATGATGAAAATGTAAATCTAACGTCAGGTTATGATGAAAATGTAAATCTAACAATCAGGTCGGGCTATGATGACAAGGTTAATCTAAAGATGACATTGTTTCGTCTAATGTTTGGTCGTCATTAAACAGCCAGTGTGTGGACTGGGCGACTGACTCGATCTGCAGCAACACGGTACAAACAGTCAGTAACCTTGGATGAAGTTGGATCGAGACGATCATAGATGTGTTTTATGTATTATTGTCATTTTGCATATATACGAAAGTTAAAGCCCGACTCGTTCAATAAAATACATCAATGATAGTCTTAGATCCAAGGCCAGTACAAAAGGTTCTAAAAGGCTGTTTGTTTACACACTGCAGCCTCATCTCTCCTTTGTTCACATCATCATACAACAGTCAGTGTGCAGAGATCACAACATCTAATAACACCATCTATGATAAATACACGACGTGAAGTATATTAAATGTCTACGGATCATCTGTAATGTAAACAAAGACAACAACAATACGATCTACACAGCGAAACCCACACACAGTGAACTGAGGTGGCTAGCGTTAGCTTCTAGGGCTAACAGATTAGCAACATTGTGCTAACCCTAAAACACACATAAATCCCCGTATCTCCGCAGACCTACCTTTACACCGTGGATGTGTGGTCCCGCTCCAGGTCCAGATGTTCTATAGATCAGGTGTTTCAGGTGGTTAAAGGTTCTAAACAGACGTTTAAACCCTTCTGAAGAGAACCAGAACAACAAACACAACTAGATGTTTTTCTATCGAACATTCAATTGGTCTCCGCCGCTAAGGACCATGGGAAATGGATGACGTCACAGGTTTTTGAATAACTCGTTTTTGCGTTGCCAGGGAAACAGTGAGTGTTGTTAAGACTCTCTAGTGGCGTTTACTTAAGTAAAAGTATCGATACTGCAATGTAGAAATATACTCTGTTTACAAAGTGCAAGTCCGGATTTCAAATGTTTTCAAATGTATGAAAATCTTTTGAAGATAGCAGATCTACAAGCTCAGCTCACAATTTTCAAATGGCCGAAATGTATATAGGGCTCAAGTGGGTAATGTGTGTTTTGTAATAATAATCAAAATCTACAAAGTAACTAGTAACTAAAGCTTTCAAAAAAAAATTGTGGAGTAAAAGTACAATATTTGGATCCGAGATGTAGTGGAGTAGAAGTAAAAGTAGGCCTACTGAAAATTGGAAATACTCCAGTAAAGTAAAAATATCTTAAAGTACAATACTTGAGTAAATGTACTTAGTTACAGTACTTTACACCACTGGTCATAGGATTGCATTGTTTCCCCTCTGATCAATTTAGGCATTTAGCAGATGCTCTTATTAATCCAGAGTGATTACATCAACGAGGTAATACATGAAATACATAGAAATAGTAATCTAGGGTCATAGGTACACCAAGAACCTATCATCAGTATGATATCAAAAAAATCAATAATCTAAATGATAATGTTTTAGAAGCCTGCAACTTGTGCAGATCTGCACAATCAAAGAATAATTAGGCTGTGTAGATAATTGCCTCTAAAGATTCCTGGCCAATTATTATATCATATTTTAATAGAGATTTACAAAATTAATACCACATTAAACGTGCTTATTGCATCAGCAGATGCAAAGTGAGCAATCTAAAACAATAACTGAACACATTTAGACTATTGTACATTCTGGGACTAGCCTGGGACGCGAGGCTACATTCTGCTGGCATAACAGGCTGATTCTAATCTAATTCGATTACATTCAATATTGAAATTGGCTCAAATGGGGGCATGCCCATATATGGGCATATACTGATGACATCAGGGATCTCCATATATGGGCATTAAAGGGACTCCATATATGGGCATAAAAGGGACACGGAATGACAGGGGAGATTTTTTGTGAGGCACTTTTGTGAGGTTTTTCTTTCTTTAGTGTCTTCAGTATCAAACCTAATGAGATTCCAGACTTCCAGGCTACATTAACCATTTAGTTCATTGTGTGTAACAGAAGTCTAGCTGCAGAATCCACAGAAAGAGCTGTTGAGTTGAGTTCTGTAGGCTTACTCGTCTGGCATTTGTAAGTGTTTTAAGTTCTGAACCGAGTCATCTCAACCAGATAGATAGATAGATAGATTTCACATAGCAATAGATGTTGCTACTGTATGTGGTGCTCAAACCTTTTCCATGTCAAGGACCCCCAAAATTATTATTATGTATTTGGCCGCGGATCCCCATCTCAAAATATTTTGTTTCAGGGACCGATCAAGCAAACAAAGATTTGAGTAAAATATATATATATATATATATATATATATATATATATATATATATATATATATATATATATATATATATAAATACTGTATATATACTGTATATTCAAAGATTTTTCAAAAATAGACATGCTATGAGCTTGTATATCTATTTTTGAAAAATCGTGACACACACACACACACTCATTAACATAGCTAAAATCTAAAATGACACAGGTGCTTTCCCAGTTTTAATGGGTTAAAGCAGCCAATGTCACTGGGCTGGTTATACTTAAATAAACCTTGATGCAGCCGTTATAAAATAAATAAACAAGTGTTGTACAACATTCTTGAGTTCTTGCTAACAGACCAGACAATGCATTGATTCATTTCTCCTTTCCAGGAGGGTTTTATTATTATTATACATTATATATATTATATAAAAACAGATGTAGAAGATGGCACTGAAATGTATATAACATTCATTAAGTAAAAATAGACTCGACACCTTCCATGTGCAAAAGGCTTAACAAATGCAAAACTAAACATTCAATGACAACTCCGGTTCACTGTTGAAGGGACATCATGACCAACACCACAAAGGTGTTACCGTTTTGCAGAACACAACACTACATGTTGTATACAGTGAAATATACCTGGGGAAATCGTTCTTTTTTATCTACAATGATAATATATTAGCTGCAATTCTGTTGTACCTAAGACTGACAAAGAAGTGTCCTATTTTTCAGGACTCATCAACTCCCCAACAATGGTCCAACAACAACAATTCATTTTCCTATAAGAGTTTTGAGACAAAAGTGCTACAGCGTAGGTACAGTAAGCAGTGAGTGAAATTCTATCAAAAAAATCATCAAGGACATGGGAACTGTTAAATATGTACAAAAGAAACACAGCTTAAAAAGTATTATAAAACTATTATAAATGACTTAAACGATGAACGGAGGGACTTGTCCGGCTCAAAATGTTACCTTTCCATAAACAAGACGGGACTCCGTGGATAAAACAAACTCACACAATTCATTCAAGAGTGTAAAAGTGTGTTGCCAAAAGGTGGTAACAGGTTCTAACAAATGAAAACCTCTTTAAGCCTGATTTATACTTGGTTGCGTGCCAGTGTCTCGCACCGTAAATAGCCGATCTACAAGCTCACAACGGGCTTGCAGATCGGCTACCTTTGGTGCAAGACTGATTGTGTAAATCACTCAGACTTTACACAATGCATGTTCAGTGGCTTACACTCAGCTTAAACACCAAAAGGTCCACAAAGTCTGGTCTCAGAGAATCAGGGTGCACAACAGCTTGCTTAACTCCAAAGCGTGCACAAACCCTGTTACTTGAGGACGAGCATTTGGGGAACCAGAGGCCTACTTAATCGTCACATTTGGGTAAGATTACAGCAAGTATGACAAGTAAATAATAATATAAAAACATATTTACAATACAGGCAACTAAGAATCAATGAAAGGCGATGATGCGTGAAAATGACATGGGGAAAATGCCATGTAACAAATACTCAAAGCAGAAGTCTAATTATTACAGTAGTCAGCAGCAGTAACTGGTAATCCTACAACAGTTCTTTGACATTATAATGGTGGCAGATTATACTAGTAAACAGGGAGGGAATGCAGTGGTGTATGTAATGGGCACATTGGCTGGAACAAGTACAACTGCTGAAAGTATATAACTGGAAGCACAGGAAGTCGAGGGCTGCAGGAAGTTCCGGTACTCTAGATAACATGTAGCCTTGTACTTCCTGTTACTTCCGGTTCAACCCTTTCAGCAGTAGTTCTTTTCCAGGCTTTATCTCATAGAAATGGGCCCATTTCTTAAAGGGATAGTTCACCCCAAAAAAAAATTCTATCAATTAGTCACCCCATGGAGACATGGATATATTTTTGTCGCATCCTAAGCCAATAATTTGATGATCAGCAGACCGGTAGGCAGCGTTTCCGGTAGGAGACACAAAGGAGACTCTTTGTGTCTCCTACTGGAACCGCTGCCGGTCATCAAATTATTGGTTTAGGATGCGACAAAAACAAAAAAAATATCCATGAATTCAAGTCTCCATGGGGTGACTAATCGATAGAAAAAGTCATTTTGGGGGTGAACTATCCCTTTAAAGCATCTACATGAGGATCTTCATAGTCTATGTAAACACGAAGAGATCAATTATGAAAGTGAAACTAGAAAATGGATGTGAACCTGGAACTCATTCTGTTAGATGTATAATTGGAATTGGAGGACAAAAAAAGAAACTGGGTTTGGTTCAAGTTGGCATTTAGCCATGATGGTAGAAAGTTCACATTGTGAGCTTTACAGATCTGTTATTTTTTGCCAAATGTTTGCCGTAGTATGACATGGCCAGAACAGGTATACGCTCGGGTTCATGTGGTTACACTACATGGAGGAGGTGTCTTTGGACGTGAGCTGCAGACCGTTGCTGACCTGGAAGCGAGCCTCGTCTGATATACCATACTGCTCCAGGGGGTCCTGAGGAAAAAGCACAAAACACAGTGCAGGTGTGTTCAGAGGAAATCTTCAATTCTGCATCACTTTATACATATTTTATACTTTGGCTATAAAAAAAATAGAAAAATCTTCTAAATCCTAACCGTTTTTTGAAAAGACTTATGTTGCTAAAATGTCAGTGGTTCTCAAACCTTTTCATGTCAAGGACCCCCAAAATTATATGTATTTGGCCGCGGACCCCAATCTCAAAATATCTTGTTCCAGTGACCCCCGCAGAAGCAAAGATTATAATGTTCGCTTTAAAAAAATATATATATCCAAAGACACATTTTCACGATTTTTCAAAAATAGCAGATTGCTATGAGCTTGTATATCTGCTATTTTTGACTACCCAACAAAATCTAAAATGACACAGATGCGTTCCCTGATTGAATGGGTTGACGCGTTTCGACCAGAGCCTTTAATCAGAGCATAGAGATGAAAGCTCTGGCTGCAACGCATTAGCATTAGCAAATTGGCCTGAAAAAAAAAACATCTGTCAGGAGACCACAAGGTGGAGGTAAATGTAAATTCCCATAGAAAGGGAGGTGTCATTCACTGCCATTTGTTGATGACATGGCATTATTGTGTTAATGTTATATGCTATGTTGATTAATTGAATACATAGTTAGGACCATAATGGACAGGACTTGTTTTGTGTTATCCTTTTAGCCTGACAGTACCTTGTGCTGTTTACATTTCTGACTAATAAAGTATTCAATCAGTCAATCAATCAAAAAGCATGATGATGAAGCTTAAATAAAACAATACAAAATCTTCTTAAAATTATGATTTATTTTATTATTTCTTATTTTTATACTCGGTAGCTGAGCAGCACCCAGAGGAAGTGCATCTGCTCCACATGTAACATTCTCAGTTCCTCATAGTGAATGTTCAGCCAAGCTTTCATTTAAAGGTTTTGGCTTCTGCTAGGGTAGTTTTAGTCCCTGTATAATGAGTACTGTTGTAGTTGTGTAGTACTATTACTGTTAAGGGTTTGATTCACTCTGCAGCAGGCAACCCCCATGCTATAAAATATATACCCAATAAGCAGTGAATAGAAGTAAGCAACCACCAAATTGCATTATGATTACATTGTACTGTATTATGAATCATACAGCTGTGATGGAGCTCACCTTGCCAGTCAGCCGGTGGATTTCGGTACGGTAGAATACAAGATTTTTCCTCATAAACTCATAACTGAAAGAGAGAAGAGGACAAACAAACTGATGTTAACAAAGCCATCAATGGTATAGCCCACAATGTTCTAAAAAAATACTAGTGTTATCGTTTTCATTAGTATCTCTGAGTGTACAATTTTAACCAAATGGACCCAGGTTATGGGTCCATTTGGTACTTTGGTTATATTTGTACACTCCCAGGGCGTCTTATGTCTTAATTCAATCGAGAAAATAGCTGATCTACAGCGACACGTTGGGAGCTTGTAGATCGGTTATTTTCACTATTTTAAAATGTTTTTCAAAATAATACAAGATGCCTAATAAAATTTGTCATAAGGCTGCGCAAAATAGGTCCCCCAGAGTTAAAGGAATATTTCACTTTCAAATAAAATAAACATTTTCTTCTACTGTTGTTCACTTCTGCCCTGCACTAGAAGGATATTCTAATGCGTGAGGGGGCCGTGATTTTTCCATGACCTTTTTCATTTATTTGTATTAATATATAAACATATAAATAAACATATATATTTTATGTTTATTTTATTTGAAAGTGAAATATCCCTTTAATGAACACTGCTGTGTGTACAGTAGGTCTGGAAGAGGCAAGAGCTAATCATGATTTATACTAGTTTAGATGTTATTATTACCACTGCCTTTTGGTTTACTATATGTGCTGCAGTGAGATGTGAGTGGTTGTGTACCTGGTTTACTATATGTGCTGCAGTGAGATGTGAGTGGTTGAGTGGTTTACTATATGTGCAGTCAGTGAGATGTGAGTGGTTGTGTACCTGGTTTACTATATGTGCAGTCAGTGAGATGTGAGTGGTTGTGTACCTGGTTTACTATATGTGCAGTCAGTGAGATGTGAGTGGTTGTGTACCTGGTTTACTATATGTGCAGTCAGTGAGATGTGAATGGTTGAGTGGTTTACTATATGTGCAGTCAGTGAGATGTGAGTGGTTGCATACTGTACCTGGCTTTGATGATGGAGTCGATCCACTCCCCACACTGCTCCTCAGAGTCACACTCAAACAGGTACTTCCTCTCTGCCTCGTCTAGAAACGCTGCAAAGGCATTCAACAAAACATCTTTGTTCAACATTGCTTTATTTGTTTTCCACCTGCAAGCAGCTTCAGATAATAAAAACGAGATTATGTTTCTCCTAGTTAACCCATTAAGACCTGAGGCCGATTCTACAAAATGTCTTCTAAATCTTAACAGTTAAAAAAAAAAAACTTTTTTAGTTGTTCTACATCAGTGGTTCTCAAACTTTCCCCCAAAATTATATGTATTTGGCCGCAGACCCCCATCTCATAATATTTTGTTCCAGGAACCCCCAGAAGCAAGACTTGAGTTACAAATGTTCACTTGAAAAATATGTATATTTAATGATTTGCACAAATGTTCACGATTTAAAAAAAATAGCAGATCTATAAGCGGCACTCAGTGCCGCGCTATGCGCTTGTATATCTGCTATTTTTTGAATATCCCAAAGAAATCAAAAAATGACATAGATGCGTTCCCGGTCTTAATGGGTAAAAGACATGTAATAAAAATCAAGCATGTCCAGATAAAAACAGTATCAAAACAGAATGAAATTAATCTCATCTAATGCAGAGAAATGCATACCTCCCAAGTTCATATACTGCCTAGTAGGAAGATTGTAGTTCAAAAGTCTGACTGTCTGGGGAAAGAAACTGTTTGGCATCCTTTCTGTCCTGGCTTGTTGAGCCATGGAATTCCTTGAAATACTCTACTAACCCACTAAACCCAAATGAATGACCAAACTGCTTAACTTTGGCATCAGTGCTGTGTGAAAGCCTTAACCTTCAAATATTTGAATTCAATGAAGCACCATTGGATGTAACATGCATCACTGGATGATGTATCATTCAAACTGAGCTTTGGATACGAAACACCATATTAGAAAACATTCAAGATCATCTTATATACGAGTAGAATTTGTTGCTTTTGGTTCCTCAACATTGTAACAGCAATAACAAAGAAATTATAAGAACAGCGTAGAAGGTGAGTAGAAGGTAACGAAAAATAGCAAAGTATTGTACATTAACCCATTCAATCCGTGAACGCACACGCATGTTTTAGATTTCTTTGGGCAATTTTTTTGAAAAATCGTGAACATTTGCACACATCTTTGAATACATATTTTTTTAAAGTGAACATTTTTGCTTCTGGGGGGTCCCTGGAACAAAATATTTTGAGATGGGGGTCCGCGGCCAAATACATCAGTCATTTGCACACATTTTCACGATTTTTCAAAAATAGCAGATCTACACGCTCATAGCGTGGCACTCGGTGCCGCGCTATGAGCTTGTAGATCTGCTATTTTTCAATAGCCAAAGAAATCTAAAATGGGTTAATCATAACACACTTTGAGGTGCTTGAAAGTGCTGTGTGCATAGTGCAACGAGTGTGCGTGGTGTGTGTATGTCTGTGTGTAAATATTGATGTAGGTGTGCGAGGGGTGCTATGTGCGATTGTGTGTGATTAAAGCTGCCTCTACAAACAGACAGATCGGCCAACAGGTCGATAGTGTCAGTTGTTCATAACCTGATTGCCTGGTGGATTTAGCTTTGGGGGGAGCTTACTGCTCTTGGTCTTGGCGTTCACTTCAAAGGCCTGATCACCTACTATAGGGGAAGTACAGCTGATAAGCAGTCTACTTCCTTTGGCCTTGTGGACGCGGAACCAGCCGAACCACTTACTGTACCATGTGATGGTGATAGCATCTGAAACAGTATGTGGTTGGTTGGGGTGGCTGGCTAAAGATTCTCTGACGATTCTAGTCTTGAGTTCAGGTGTAATGCTAGGTTGTTGTTGTGCGAGTACCAGACTTTTGTTAGAACTGTAAATTTTTACTGCTTGGCAAATACACCAATGCATCCAGATGTGGCTCAAACAAGGGATTACATTTGTTCTCCTGCTATGCCACAAACTGTGGAACGCCCTACCAACAGTCGTAAAGGAGTAAATCCCTACTCTCCTTCAAAACCGCTCTAAAAGAGCACTTACAGGTGGTTGCAATTTGAAACTGGGCCCTGTAAAAGTCTAAGCCCTACCCCCCAAATTGTATATTTGTCTGTCATTAAATGTTTCGATGAATTGAGTACAAAGGACCCCAATGGAAACAAGCCATAGGATAGGCTTTCTTGGGTTTAAAATCCTCTTAACAGACCTTGTATTGAACTGTACTGTACTTAATAAAGTATTCAATCAATCAATCAATCAAGCAATGGTGGAAAAAGTACTCAAATGCTTTACTTAAGTAAAAGTACCAATACTGCAATATAGAAATACTCTGTTACAAGTAAAAGTCCAGAATTCAAAATGTACTTGAGTAAAAGTACAAAAGTATTGGCATCAAAATGTACTTAAAGTACCAAAAGTAAAAGTACTAAAATGATTGAAAATAGCAGATCTACAAGCTCACAACGCGACGCGACACGTTGTGAGCTTGTAGATCGGCTATTTTCAAATAGCCTAGGTATAAAATAAGGCTAAAGTGGTTAATGTATGTTTCATAATGTAATGATTTATATCTGAAAAGTAACTAGTAACTAAAGTTTTCAAATAATTGTATTGGAGTAAAAGTACAATATTTGCCTCTGAGATGTAGTGGAGTAGAAGTAAAAGTGATGAAAATGGGAAATACTCCAGTAAAGTAAAAATACCTCAAAAGTGTACTTAAGTACAGTACTTGAGTAAATGTACTTAGTTACTTTACACCACTGCTATCAAGCATTGCAGATTATCATCACAAGCAGACTGAACAGACCTGCTCAGCCCATTAAAACCTGGAAAACATCTGTGTCATTTTAGATTTTAGTGTTGGCTATTCAAAAATAGCAGATCTACAAGCTGCTATTCTTTTTTTTTACAAAATCTTGAAAGTGTGAGGACTATTAATTTAGAAGGCATTTGTAGAATTTGTTGAGTACACAAAGCATCATTCAAATCAAAATGTGCTCACTCATCATACTTGACCTGATTATACATTTTTAACTCAATCACATAATGAGAAACCACCCGTCAGTCAGCCAGTGTTGTTGTGAGAAATGTAAAGGCATCTGTGAGGAGGAATGACTCACCGACGGAGAAGGCCTGACTGTCCTCTCTCTCAACACGACACTGTTCCAGCAGCAACGCTCCAATTGGCTGGAACATGGAAAATGTAATTAACGTGTGTAATTTACACAAGCAACCTTAATACGACATCAAGAGATCAAGTGGATGCATACATGTATTTTATTTATTGTGTTGTGTTTATTATATTGTACTGATTTGATTTAGATTTTTTCCAAAAAATAGCAGATACAAAATATACTGATACAAAAATAGCAGATACACAAGCTCATAGCGTGGCACCGAGTGCCACGCTCTGAGCTTGTATATCTGCTATTTTTGAATAGCCAAAGAAATCTAAAATGACACAGTGTGCGTTCCCAGATTGAATGGGTGCCATAGCAACCAGCTAGTCTTCCTGGGGTCAACATAAAAAAAACACACAAAAAAATACAGTTGCAAATTAAAAAGGATTGAATGTCAGTACTAACCACACAATACATATTGAAACTAACAAATAAGATGCAGAGAAAAGAAGAGGAAACAAAGACCAAAAAAAAGGGGAATCTTACATTTACATAGAATTTAAGATTATTTTTTAAAGTTAATTTACTGTAAATGCAGCAGAGGTTTGGAGGCAGGTTGATGTATGATAAAGATGTAGCCTGTATGTGGAATACTGCATACTGTAGCAGTCATTCTCAACCTTTTATAATTTCAAGGACCCCCATATTCATTATATACATAATATTATGCCACGGACCACCCATTTTATATGATTCATTCTATCTCTGTGACTCCAATTTAAGAACATTTTAAAAGTTGATCGTTGATGATTTCGTGTGACGTCACGTGATACAGTATATTCATTTGGTCCAGAGATGAAGAGTCTGATCAAAGTAGCCATACGTTCTCTAGTTGTAATTACTTGTACAATTTGCTCTTTTTGCACTCTTTCTTTAAATCTTTTTACGTTTTTCTTTATTCTATTGTTATTACTTATGCTGCTGCATTGTCTGAAGGAAGCCGAACCAAAATAAGTTTTACTCTTATGTACCTGTACACAAGACGTAACAATAAAGTACAACCTTGAACATTGAACCTTGAAGACTGACTATCAATAATTTAGCTAGTGGGGAACCTCCTCAAGGACCCCTGGGGGTCCCTGGACCGGCTCACAGTGAGAACCACTGCAGTACAGTGTGTACCAGTGGTATGTTCTTGTTTTTTTCGGAGGGCATACCATAATTATTCCCTCCCACACGCACGGCACGCGCACGTACTGTACGTGCGCGTGTGGTCACCGAATGAAATAACCGCTCTATTGTTAAGTAGTTAATGTGTGAATTACTTCAAAACACCAACGGCCAGCGGTCATTATCACCTCAAGACAATAGTCGCACATAAGCCCTCACCTCAGACGCCTCATTATCACATGAAAAAGGCTATTTTTAACTGAAGTTTACATTCTTGCTGCCCCAAGCCCCTCCTCCTGCATATACACGTTTTTTGGATGGCTACGCTTGGCTAAGAACATGTTCTGCAGGTCACACTACATCAGGGGTGGGCAACTTTGATGATGGCTGCGACGCGTTTTGAGCTTGTAGATCTGCTATTTTTGAATTGGAATCCAGTTTTTTTTTGCTATTTTTGAATTGGAATCCTGAAAAGTAACATTTTCATTTTATTTCAAATGCATTTAGTTATACTTATGTTAACTTTATGAACTTAAATACAAATACATTGGACATAAAAAAGACAATGGAATTTTAATACTAGTCAGTCATTAAGCTAGCTAATATAGACATACATAATTGTAAATCAATAATATGTCAGTAATCCGATATTAACCTGCGGGCTGCATTAAGTGAAGGTGGGGGCCGCATGTGGCCCTCGGGCCGCTAGTTGCCCATGTATGCACTACATATATAGGGTAACACGGTAGAACACTGGATGGAGATAACATTCAACGACCTTGTTGCACAGACGTAAACCTATAGTTTATACTGTATCAGACAAGCTATCGCTCATGGCCCACAGCTCTGGGGCATATTATGTACCCGACTAATCAAAGCTGTGGGACGTCACATTAATGACACGGTGCGAGCTCCTACAAATTTCAGGAGGTACGAGCCAAGTGGCTCACAGCCCGCGAGATGTTTCCAAAATACATCCACGAGCCAAAAGAAATGTGCCTCACAGTCACAACAAGGCTTGCCTTACAGTCTTATGATGCGTTCACACTGACAGCTACAGAGATACACGCTACCATTAATTCTCAATGGAAGCCAGCGACATGAAGATACAAAGATACACTGACATTTGTAGCTGCTACAAAAGCTACAAAGCTACAACAAAGTTGAGCTGGAGTAGGCCTATAAGTTCAGCTACAAAGATACAACGCTACACAATATGCTTTTATATCTTATGTATCTGCCAGTGTGAACGTGGCATAAAGAAGAAGACACCCCCCCACCCCCCTGTGAGACTGACAGAAAATCTGGCTCACAGGGTGTTGTCTTACAGTGTAAGACGTACACCGTATAAATTAGCCCATTCATTCCGGGAACGCATCTGTGTCATTTTAGATTTGAGCCATAACCATTATTTTATACTTTGGATATTGAAAAATAGCAGATCTGCAAGCTCATAGCTTGTAGATCTGCATTTTTTTTTTTTTTTTAAATGAACATTTTCAACTCAAATATTTGCTTCTGGGGATTCTACAAATGTCTTCTAAATCCTAACAGTTTTTGTTTTAAGAAAACATATGTTGCTATAATATCAGTGGTTCTCAAAACTCTTTCATATCAAGGACCCCCCAAAATGTAATTGGCTGCAGACCCCCATCTCAAAATATTTTGTTCCAGGGAACCCCAGAAGCAAAGATTTTAGTAAAGAAAATTCAAAAACATTTTCAAAAATAGCAGATCTACAAGCTCACGCTATGAGCTTGTAGATCTGCTATTTTTGAATAGCCCAAAGAAATCTAAAATGATACAGATGCGTTCCCGCCCGGATCGAATGGGTTAGTCTTCATGCACGCTGCTGCTGTGTGTGTGAGAGAGAGAGAGAGAGACAGACAGAGAGAGAGAGAGACACCAGCAGTGTGGTTCGTTGCATTACCTCTTCCTCGTCTGTCCGGAAATAGAAGAGGAAATTGACCACCAGCTTCACCAGTCTCTTCTTGACAACTGTTAACATAACACACGCACACACACACACACACACACACACACAGGGTTAGGAAACAGACTCTAGGCCATCATCAACAACAACACAGATATTAGTGGACAAACTGCTTGTGCCACATGGCATGTCGTTCCGTTACACAGCTGAGTAGTCTGGTGGAAAACGTGTCATTCGATCCCGTCACCCATTCATTCAGGTGAATTACAATGCATGTATTATATGCTGCTCAGACTAGAGCAAGAAGAAAAACGGAAGTGGAGAGTGAGTGAGAGATAAAAGAAGCTTTAACAGCTGCTACTATGTAACTTTCCTCTTCTACCCCGGATTTGAACCCGGTTTCCTGCTTAAGTGCTGAGTTTTTTTAACCATTGAGCTAATAGAGCCTGCCTGCTCGCTCAGGGGATAAATTACATTTTTGTCAGATCCTGTGTCTAGGAGAGACATGACCTTTTACAGCCTGGCATGGCCAGACTAATATCACTGCGTAGATATTAATAATTATTAACTAATCTTCAAAGGGCAATTTTTTTTTGTCTGGAACCAGGCTAATGACCTTTGACACAATCTAATTGTCTCAATAGAAAAGCAGGGGGAAAAAACACAACCACCCCAATTGTATAAGTTATATTGTATTAACATACTCTACCATACAGATTGTATAAGTTATATTGTATTAACATACTCTACCATACAGATTGTATAAGTTATATTGTATTAACATACTCTACCATACAGATTGTATAAGTTATATTGTATTAACATACTCTACCATACAGATTGTATAAGTTATATTGTATTAACATACTCTACCATACAGATTGTATAAGTTATATTGTATTAACATACTCTACCATACAGATTGTATAAGTTATATTGTATTAACATACTCTACCATACAGATTGTATAAGTTATATTGTATTAACATACTCTACCAATAAAGATTGTATAAGTTATATTATATTAACATACTCTACCATACAGATTGTATAAGTTATATTGTATTAACATACTTTACCATACAGATTGGACAAAACTACATTTTATTCATTAAATAAGTTACATAGTGATGCTTCAACATCATAGTAAGATCAACAGCTTTCTGAGTATGTCAGTAAAATAATCATCAGTTTGTTTATCAATTTGTAACTCTGAGAGACTACATATGGACCCCTCTGGGGTCCATTTGGTTCTATGTGTAGGCTCTCAGAGTTGTGTATAGAGAGAGAGAGAGATAGATAGATATACTATATTAATCCCAAAGGAAATGTGTTCTGTTCAACAACTCCAGTTGCCATACATTCATACAGATGTGTCATTAAAATAAGCATTATTTATGAATATATATAAAACACATTACATCAATAGAAATAGAATGCAGTGGAAAAACTATAAGTTATAAGAAGTTTAAAAAAAAAAGTGTACAGTATATGGATGGAAGTGTATAAGTACAAAAAAAAAGTTACCATCTCCTTTCTTGGGACCTCTCATGCCCAACTCTGCTGCTCTCTCTGAGGGCTGTCTGCTCAGATGGACCAGCTCCTTCTCATTGAACCTCATCCTGATGGTCTGGAATGATGATCCACTGACAGTAACTGACACAGTAACTGACAGACACAGTAACTGACGACAACACACCTTCCTTCCTTCACTGCCTCCCTATAGCAGCCTACCTGTACCAGCTGTCCTCCAGGGGCAGCAGCAGCACTGCCAGTGTTGAACACATGATAATAGAAGTGAATATAAACCCTGAATGCTTTGGATCGATGATGGTCACCATGAATGCCCGATGCTTTATATCATGTGAAGAACATGGAGGTCGTGGTGATCTGATATAAAAGTGAAACAGAGCAGAACAGGACACTCCTCCCCTGGCCGCCGTGATGACACTCCTTTCCTTTTTCTCAAGCAAGCAGCACAGGCTGGTTTGGTTTCTAGTACGGCAAGCGTTGGGGGACAAATCTGAGCTCACCGGCGCTAGCCATGGATCACACGATGGTCGTCCGTCACGGATGAACTTCAACCTGGTGTTTGCACTTTTTCTCTTTATAACCCGTACATCTACGTAAACGTTCACATTTCAAATATAAAGTACTTTATTTATGGCCACGGATGTTATAATTGTGTTCGGGTCCTCAAAAGTACCCGTATGTTCCGTAATGTTCAATAAAAAGCATTTTAATCTGATTGGTGGCCATTTTCTTCGTTTTTCCGCCTTTTGCTTTCAACTACGTGACCCTATCGGCTGGGAGGTGCATTGCATTCTGAAACATTATAAAACTCTGTGAGAAAATGGCCACCAATCGGATTAAAATGCTTTTTTATTGAACAATACGGAAGATACGGGTACTTTTGAGAGACCGAACAAAATTGTAACATCCGTGGCCATAGGGTAAGCACTTTATATTTGAAATCAAAACGTGTATGTAGATGTACGGACTAAAAAAGGAAAAATTGCAAACACCAGGTTGAAGTTAATTTCAGGACTAAGCTCACCGCTAGCATCACCGGGTTTTTTGGTTTGTTGCGCTACCTGTGGGAAGAAAGCCTGGTTCTGGTTGCTATTTACTGTTCATGTGCTCATATCCGGTTAAGAGCCCGCCTACTAAATCCGGTAATATCCACATACACATACATGAAAACACATGGGTCGTTTCCGTATCCGCTCTGAACCGGATATGTGAACTACAAAACCAAACTGATCTTAACGCTTAACGACCGAACCTCGCGTCACCAGTCTTTCCACCGCGTAGTGTCAATAAAGTTTTACAAAGGCGATTATACGCATGCGCGCACTTTGTAAACGGCGTGATCAGGACGTAGAGTGGTGAGTGTTGTGTGTTTCTGTCTGCTTTTAACGTTAATATGTCATTATTTATCATGTTTTAAACACGTACGTTACATCTAACTAATTTAGTTGTTCTTATACGTGACACTAAGACCAGTCAGGTGATCTATAAACGTTTAATATGAAGGTTACCCGCAGTTAGCTTAGCATTTAGCTCAGTAGTGGTTCATTCACAAAGCCTGATAATGGAACATTATTATAACCTGCTGTAGTTTGATATAGAACTCATGAATGTTATCACAACTGAAGTATTTTTAAAAATATATATTTTTATTACTGTTTATGGGAGAGAAGAACAGGTATAAATAAGGCGCACACACACACAAAGAACAAATAAATAAACCATTGATTGATATTCCAAATCTGCCACTGGCTAAGGCACAAGAAGGTAAAAAAACAACAACTCAGTTACACCAATCCAACACATAAACATGCATATGTTTTTAAAGATTATTATACAACTAAAGTCTTCATTACAGTCATTACTTAGATAGAACTCATTATCTTGTTATCATAACTAAACTCTTCATTACAGTCATTATTATAATGTGCTGTAGTTTGATATGGAACTCATGAATGTTATCACAACTAAACTCTTCATTACAGTCATTAATAATACATAGAGATGAACAGAGCTATCAACACAGACTTGGCTCATTTGGAAGTTTTTAGAAAGCTAGCAATATGATTTGTTTATTGAGTTATATTTGTCACTTTAAAATTCCTCTGAAATCCCCAATAATACTGCACTTAAAAATGGATATTAAATACAAAAACCGTTGTGCATAAACCACTGTCCTCTTCAAAATACATTCAAAAGACTCAAGCGTTGCATGATATAGCCTACTGTAGGTCCTTTATACGACAAGTAAGCCAATACAAGTTAGAAGTTATTACATTTTAAAGGTAGGGTAAGTGATTTGCATTGGTTAAAATAAGTGTTAAATAGCTCTATATTCTGATAGTACTCATTGCTATAGAGTGTTTGTTCAGTATTAGGAGTCTCCTTGTCTCTCCACCTCTTTATTAAACAGAAAATGCATTTTTGTTTCAGTTTCAGTTTCATTTCCAATTTTACCCAACCAGGACAGAGAATTAAATCAGGATATAGATTAAACAAGTGAAATTGGAAGTGATGACACTAAGAAATGAGCAGACAAAATTGGAACTGGAACACTATACAAATTAAGCTTAAAAATTGGTACTTTCTCCTGATTGGCTGAGATTTTGACACCTACCGAAAAATGTATTTTCTGTTTATTAAAGAGCTGGAGAGACAGGGAGACATCTGTTACTGAAAAAACACTCTATAGCAATGATTACTATCAGAATATAGTATTTTAACCTTTTAACAAAATACTTTTTGTTTTAACCAAAAAATATCACTTACCCTACCTTTTAATTAAATTTTTAAGCATTGAAAGGTCATCAATACGTTACTCATGGATTCAGTTCTGCTGTGCTTCTTGTTATCTAATCCAACATGTTTCTAATAGTAACTAAGTTCTACCATATGTTCTTTATTCTTTCCCTCAGGAACATAAGAGGAGAAGAAGGTCTGATCATTGCTGCTGTCCAGTGGTGACTGGACGTGTGTGTGTGTGTTCAAGTAATCCACCTCTTCAAAGATGGATTTCCAACACCGAGCTGGCGGGAAGACGGGGAGCGGAGGCGTGGCGTCGGCCTCGGAGAGTAACCGCGACAGACGGGAGCGGTTACGGCAGCTGGCCCTGGAGACCATCGACATCAACAAGGACCCCTACTTCATGAAGAACCACCTGGGCTCCTACGAGTGCAAACTGTGTCTGACGCTTCACAACAACGAGGTGAGGAGGCACAAATGAATGCCTAACAGCCTTATGTCTGTACATATGTATAATTCAGGCTTAACCCATGAAGACCTGGAACGCATCTGTGTCACTTTTTGATTTGAGCTAAAAAAGCATTATTTTACACTTTGGCTATTAAAAAATAGCAGATATACAAGCTCATAGCGCGGCACCAAGTGCCGCACTACGAGCTTGTAGATCTGCTATTTTTGAAAAATCGTGAAAATGTGTGCAAATCTTTGAATATAGAATATAGTTTTAAAGCGAACATTTTTAACTCCAGTCTTTGCTTCTGGGGGTCCCTGGAACAAAATATTTTGAGATGGGGGTCGGCGGTTAAATACATATCATTTTGAGGGTCCTTGACATGAAAAGGTTTGAGAATCACTGATATAGAAACATACGTTTTTCAGAAAACTATTGGGATTTACAAGACTTTTCTAGAATCGGCTTCAGGTTTTAATGGGTTAATGCCTAACACAGCCTTATGTACGTATGTATAATTCAGGCTTAATACTCACATCTTCACTTTTTATTTGTTTACCTTTATTTATGCAGGGTAGCAACCAATTGTCTTTGAATTGAGTGTGATTTTTGCCCCGTCATGCAAACTAAAATGTCCGTGTTTTTTTGTTCCCTCTCAATTTCAGGGCAGCTACTTAGCGCACACGCAAGGAAAGAAACATCAGACAAACTTGTAAGTTCTACATTTTTATAATATATTTATGTGGATAAAAAGGTGTGTGTCTGACCTGCTAGGCTAGCTCACACACTGTGCTCTTTGACTGTTGCTTCCAGAGCGAGGAGAGCAGCCAAAGAGGCCAAAGAAGCTCCCGCTCAGCCCGCTCCAGAGAAGGTCAAGGTCGAGGTCAAGAAGTTTGTGAAGATCGGCCGACCGGGATACAAAGGTAACCAAGCGCCGGTTGCATCATGGTCAGACGCCAGCGGCCCAGTGCCTGTTAACCTTACTATATCTAGTAACTGATTAAACACATGGATTAAAGTTCTAAGTTGGTATAATACGGGCGCTCGGGTGGCGCAGTGGTAAAAGTCACTGCCCACCACCACGGAGGTTGTGGGTTCGAATCCACCGTGGTGCATCCGGCTTTGTCGAGCGTCTACACACAATTGGCCCGTGTTCGTGGGGAGGGTGATATCGGTCATTGCATGTATTCCTACGGGCTGTGGCGGCACAGGAGGAGTAGGAGGAAGGCTCTACGTCCTCCTGGTGGGGGCTCCTCACTGGCAGGTGTCAGTAGGATACGACAGCAGTGACAACACACAAATGTGTGGGGAGGACTCAATTGGCATAACGACTACATTGGGGAGAAAAAGGGGTATAAAAGAATTGGCTACTCTAAATGTAATAAAAAAAAATTGAAATAAAAGTTGGTATAATACACATAACCATGTATCTCTCTTCTTTCTCCTTAGTCACCAAACAGAGAGACTCAGAGACCGGCCAACAGTCTCTACTATTTCAGGTTAGTACGTTGTGTTGAACTAAACAAAATGCATATGGATCGCAGAACTGTTTGACACAAACAAAACAAAACGATGAATATACAATCATATCATCTGTACATTGAGATTGAGTCTTCATAGAATATATGTACTAGTATATCGTCTCTGTCGGGTGCAAACCTCATATGTCCAACCTCATTGAGTTTAAAACTTTTCAGGATTAAAACTCAAAAGTAGCAGATCTACAAGCTCAAAACGCATCGCGGTTGGAGCTTGCAGATCTACTACTTTTGAGTTTTGATGCTTTTGTGTGACGCTGTAGTATGATAAAGTAATTTACGAAAAAACACACAAAAGGTTAGAATATGGAGATAAGAGGTTTCTGCCCCGACAGCAACGATATTCAAGTTGATTTCCCTCCTCTCTGTCATCAGATCGACTACCCAGAGATAGCGGAGGGCATTGGACCCAGGCATCGCTTCATGTCTGCCTATGAGCAGCGCATCGAGCCCCCGGACCGTCGTTGGCAGTACCTGCTGCTGGCCGCCGAGCCCTACGAGACCATCGCTTTCAAGGTGCACCAGAGCTATACGCTTTTTATGACCTCGTTTCCACATGCCATCCTTGTTTTGGCCATGTCATTATAGGCAAAAATGTCTGATTTACAAGCTCCCAAAACGCTGCACTGCGGAGCATAGTGAGCTTGTAGATCTGCTATTTTCTTTCAAAAGTTTTCCCCCAGAATATGGATGCTGTGGTTTTCAGTGGTTAAGCATCCATAATATATGTCAGTGCAAGTACCGTAATAGATTTCTCTCCACTAGGAAGAGGTATTGACTGTATCCCTCCTACTGTGTGTTTGTGGCGCTGACGGCACATTTTGTTCTTTCAGGTTCCCAGCAGAGAAATTGATAAAGCTGAGAATCGCTTCTGGACCCACTGGAACAAAGAGACAAAACAGGTACCTGATATACTGTGTAGCCA
Source organism: Gymnoscopelus braueri (assembly GCF_963280865.1). NCBI lineage: Eukaryota > Metazoa > Chordata > Actinopteri > Myctophiformes > Myctophidae > Gymnoscopelus > Gymnoscopelus braueri. The sequence goes on from NC_137611.1 coordinate 10,150,876, forward strand.
TTACCATTAGTGTTTCCCACAGGTTGAAAATGTACTTAGTATATCACTCTTGTCTGTAACACCAATTCTTACAAAAATAAAATATAAGAAGCTAAAAGACTTCATTCATATGTGCATCAATATCTACTGTACCAGTACCACTGTGATGCTATTTCTTTAATCAGTCGTCATGTTTTTTAAGTGTTTTTTTTTACGTCCTCCATTAAGACAATGTCAGCAGTTGTTTACCAAGCATCCAGCCAATGCTGTCGATCCAGTTTAGCAGTGACATTTTCGGTTGTAAAACTAATGGCTGATAGCTCTGCCATGGCAACTGTTCACAAACCATACGTTTGTGAACAGTTTCCATGGCGTATGACCGGTGGAAAGATGCTAATGTCTCCGGTAGGAGACTCAAATGCAGGTCAATTGAATCCGCCGGTCATCAAGTTATTGTCTCAGGAATGCGACAAAAACTAAAAAATCTCCATGAATTCAAGGCTTCATGGGGTGTGTACTTGATCATTTTTTAGGTGAACTACTCCTTTATTACTGCTCCGTTGTAACCTCTCACCTGTATTTTTTTGCTTGCAGTTCTTCCTGCAGTTCCACTTCAAAATGGAGAAGGCCGGCGTTCCCCAGAACAGTGGTCCTCCTCCTCAGATAGGGGTGAAGCGACCCCCTCCCCTCATGGGCGGCATGGGGCCCCGCCCTCCCAATGAGCCCATGCCCCCTCCCCCTCCGGGAGGCATGCCCCCGCTCCCCCCGGGCGCTCCGGGAGGTCCTCAGATGCCCCCTCCTCAGATGCCACCTCAGATGCCCCCGATGCCCATGAGACCACCGCCTCCAGACGGCCTCCACCATCATTGATCTACTCTTATTCTTATTGATGATATATCTGATCTAGTTGTCCATATTCAGCGGACTTGTTGCATTTTTGTTTCTGTTTTACCGGTCATATTTTTTATGTAAGTCTATAGCGCCTCTGTGATATAAAAAAAAAAGAAGTACCAATTCAGCTATTCCTGTTTTTGTATAAAATTTGAACAACATATTAATCATTTTTGTAATTAAAATGTGAAGAAACGTTTTTTTGACTCATTACATGTTTCATAGATACAAGTCATATCAGGCAAGTGATGTCACAACTTTTAAACGGAGAGCTTTATTGATGTCTTTGATAGATTTCACAGTAAGTGACAGAAACCTGATGTTAAGAATGTAAGGCCTTAACAAGAGTTCTTGAATAATTTTATAAGCAAACATTTTTGACATGTTATTGGTTTAGGGATATAAGACCAGAAAGTTTAAGAGAAAAAGTTTTATACAAGATTTTATAGCTGCAATCTGTAACATTGATGTCCTATCTGGGATTTCGAACCCTGGTCTCTCTCACAAGTGTCAACATTTCTACTGCTGAGTTAAGACAAAAAGCTTGTTTGGGCAGGGGAGAGGGAGATATTACACTTTTTATGCTTCATATAATACCGGGCCTGTTGTCAACCGCTAGTGGTCCTACCTGACCAATAAAAGAGCAGGGATTCCACCACCAACCACCTCAGTTTGTTATATTGTGTGAACATACTTGGCGATGCAGAATAAGGTTTTATTCCCTTAAAAATAAGTTATGGATTGCAGCTTTAACTTCTGAAATATAGTCAGATAATCCCAATCATGATTTTAGATCATTGTAGGACATTTCAGAACATCAGCTTAAAAAAACAATTTCTGTGCCGTTGGTGCACTAATCTTAAAACAGACAAATTGCTAAATTGACACTTGTTCAATACATCTGTAAACGTCTCAACACAGACACAGAGTGCACATTTCATTAAATATTCATGTCATCTTAAAAGTTCATAAATGGGCTGGGTCTCCAATAATGTTATTGTAATCATTAAAACTTTGCCACCATCACCATCTTGCAAAGCAATGAAGTCTCACAGCTCATGTTTCTACTAATTCTACTTCTGACCTGGGGATATTTTTTGCTGTTTGAAAAGCAATAAGTTCGAACACGAATATCTAATAATACGAATATTCTAATAGGTACCAGGCCAGCTACACAGGAGAATCTTCAGTGTTATTTTATCGATTTCTAGTCAGAGTTACAAAAGGACCCTTACAGGTCCACTTGGTTCCATTTGTTCACTCTGTAAAATCAACATTTAAAAAGAAAAAAATGCTTTGGCATCTTTTTTCTTCTGCTGCATTTTCTTCTTTTTGGGTTTCATCGCCTGTTCTTCCTTCTCCCCTTCCTCCTTCTCCCCTTCTTCCTCCTTCTCCTCTTCTTCCTCCTTCTCCTCTTCTTCTTCCTCCTTCTCCTCTTCTTCCTCCTTCTCCTCTTCTTCCTCCTTCTCCTCTTCCTCATTTCCCCCCTCCTCTTCGAGTTCTTTTGGTTTTTTCCTCTCTTTAATTTTCTCCTTCGCGTCCTTTAATTTGCCGTGTTTTGGGGGTGTTTTTTTGTCAGCTCTCTGTCTGTTTTTGACCACTCTTGATGCTCCTTTCTTTGATTTCCCTCTTTTGGCTGCACCACCACCATCCTCATCATCATCACACTCATCTTCGTCACAGTCGTCATCATCATCGAAGTCTGGCCACCAAAGCTGAATGACGTCCCAGAGAGAGGACTCAGGCTGCATGGCACAACATGAGAGGAATATTACAATAATATTCAGTGATGGAAAAAGTATATATGTTTTACTTAAGTAAAAGTATCAATACTAGAAAGTACTCATTATGCAGAATGTCCCATTTCACAAGTTTTCAAATGTATAAAAATCTTTTGAAAATAGCCTATCTACAAGCTCACAATGCATCGCGATGCGATGCATTGTGAGCTTGTAGATAGGCTATTTTCAAATGGCCAAAATGTATATAGGGCTGAAGTGGTTTTGTAATAATAATCAAAATCTACAAAGTAACTAGTAACTAAAGTTTTCAAATAATTGTCGTGGAGTAAAAGTATAATATTTGCCTCTGAGATGTAGTGGAGTAGAAGTACTGAAAAATGGAAATACTCCAGTAAAGTAAAAATACCTCACAATTGTACTTAAGTATAGCCTATTACAATTACATAATATATATGGGTCTTCAGCAGGGGGTCCTCAGTCAGAGTTATTACAGGGGGGGTGAACACTTCAACCCTAGCATCCCTATACTGGGAGTCACAACGTGTCGCGCTGCAACACGTTGTGAGCTTGTAGATCGGCTATTTTCGGGCAAAAACATTTGGTGTAGAGGGAGAAAAAGAGCAGACCAAGTACTGAGTAAATACACATGAACAAAATACATTAATTCCCACTGATGACAGTGCTGTCAAACAAGCCTATGAAGCTATCTATGAAAATATATTTAATATGCAACACAATTTTATTTAATATGAGGGGGTTCCTGCTTCAACTCTATGGGACATTCTGCATAATGAGTACTTTCTACTTTCGGTACTTTAACTACATTTTGATGCCAATACTTTTGTACTTTTACTTTAGTACTTTTTCTACCACTGGTTAAATGTTAGGGTTTAAGCGCAACCTGGGCGACACACCAATGAAAGAGGGAGTCACGGTTTACCCGGCTAGAGCATTGGTTCTCAAAGTGGGGTCCGAGGACCCCCAGGGGTCCTTGAGGGGGTCCATAGCTAAATGATAGACAGTTGGGAACCAAATGGACTGTTATGGGTCTGTAACTCAGAGAGTGTACCAATGAAACCAAATGGACCCTTACGGGTCCATTTGGTTCCATTTGTACACTCTCAGAGTTAAATTAACTTTGATTTTACAATATAAATTGGAGTCCCAGAGATAGAAATGCCATTAAATGGGGGTCCGTAGCCTAATGCATGTCAAACTGGGGGTCCTTGATGTGAAAACGTTTGAGAACCACTTGGCTAAAGGTCAAACTCATCTCGAGGCCTTTTTATTCCAGTTGAAACCACGCCCCCTTGTGGCTCGTGCGCCTCGTGCGCTCGTGCCTCTTCTTTTCCCACAACGTCACAGATAGTAGGCTAGACATCATGGATGTTTGTTTGTTCTCTAAAAACATGTTCTGAGTCTAACTTATCTCTTTATTATTTGGGGGGGAAAGAGCTGTGTATTAGTCCTTTAAAATACCGAATCGTCTTTTAATTGACAATTAGGACGTAAAGAGCTACAGCTGTAGCAGAATGTAACACAACAGGTAGTTCTTGGCGGGAGAGACTTCTTTAACAATAACATGATGACATGTTTGTCCTCAGAGGGATTACATTAGACAGGTCAGGGCTTTGCATCATGGGCTTTGTCTACAGATAAAGTAAGTGCCACCATTATATTTATTTATCAGCTTATTTTCAGCCTTTAAACTAATAATACTTTTGTGTATGTTGTGGTGTGATAATGGAATAGTCTCTCTCTCTCTCTCTGTCTGTCTGTCTGTCTGTCTGTCTGTGTGTGTGTCTCTCTCTCTCTCTCTCTCTCTCTCCTCTCTGTGTCTCTCTTGCTGTGTGTGTGTCTGTCTGTCTGTCTGTCTGTCTGTCTGTCTCTCTCTCTCTCTCTCTCTCTCTCTCTCTCTCTCTCTCTGTCTGTCTGTCTGTCTGTCTGTCTGTCTGTCTGTGTGTGTGTTTGTCTCTCTCTCTCACGCTGTCGCTCTCTCTCTCTCTCTCTCCTCTCTGTGTCTCTCTCCCTGTGTGTGTGTGTGTGTGTGTGTGTGTGTGTCTGTCTGTCTGTCTGTCTGTCTGTCTGTCTGTCTGTCTCTCTCTCTGTGACTATCTGTCTCTGTCTCTCTCTCTCTCTCTCTCCTCTCTGTGTCTCTCGCCCTGTGTGTGTCTGTCTGTCTGTCTCTGTCTCTGTCTCTGTCTCTGTCTCTGTCTCTGTCTCTGTCTCTCTCTCTCTCTCTCTCTCTCTCTCTCTCTGTGTGTCTCTTTTTCCCTCTCTGTCTGTCTCTCTCTCACTGTGTGTGTGTGTGTGTGTGTGTGTGTGTGTGTGTGTGTGTGTGTGTCTTTTTCCGCTCTCTCTCTCTCTCTCTCCCTCTCTGTGAGTCTGTGTCTCCCTCTCTCTCTCCCCCCTCCCTCACTCTTGTGTGTTCAAGTTTCTTTATTAGGAATTTAGGATAAATCCCTTAACATGTACCATCTAGTTTTCGAGACCCGGGGTCCCAACATACTGTACATGTCAGTCGTTACTCTTATTGTGTTGCCTACTTGAACACCATTATGAGGTACTTTTAGCCTACTTTATTGATATTGAGTTTTATACTTTGTCTATTTGAAAATAGCAATGTAGGTCTGTTACTTTACTTTAGAAATATTTTGACACATGAAAACGTGTGAAATGGGACTGAATAATAATGAGTGCTTTTACTTTTGATACTTTTAATATGTTTGATGGTTTATCGGCCAGTATGTCTGCTGTGAAAAGGGTCTATTCAATTCACTTGAAAGGATTACACTACCTTTTTTTAATTGTTATGAGTGACAAGGTTTCTTTTCTTTTTTTCATTTCGTAGAGTTCAAATATCGGCATATCAATCCGTCTCTCACATACTACAACTATGACATTTTGACAGACTACACAAAGCATCGTTTCATGTCCACGTATGTAGGCTGAATAATTTGAAATGTGGGTCCATGACCTAATGAATCATGTTCATTTGAGCGTCCATGACATTAACAAGTTTCAAAAATAATATTCACAACACATACTGGTATGATGGAAATTTTAATCACCAGCATTACCATCGTACTACTGACCAGGATTGTAAATTAAACACAATTTAAAGGAGAAGTTAGTTCACGCAAAGAATTACTTATATTCTACAAAGTGTACAAATGGAACCAAATAGACCCTGTTCCCTTTTTACGCTTTCAGAGTTACAGACCAGCTGGTTCCTAACTATTAATAATTTAGCTGGGGACCCCCTGGAACACCTGGGGGTCCCCGGACCCCACTTGAACCAGTGCGGTAAAGATCATGTGCCATGGAGGTTCTGTAGGTTCTATGTTTACCTCAGGTAGATTGTAGAGAGCCTTGCGTCTCAAGGCAGAACGTCTAGTCGCCACGCCGACTAGCTCCTCCTCTTCCTCTGTTATCCTCTGGCCACGCAGCATCTCTGTTGTGATGAGAGCATGACAGTAGTCTGAAGACACCACTTCAGACTCCACCTTATAGCCTGTATAGCACTTAATCCATTAAGACTGGCAAAGCATCTGTGTCATATTAAGATTTCTTTGGTTATTCAAAAATAGCAGATCTACAAGCTCATAGCGCAGCACAGAGTGCCACGCTATGAGCTTGTAGATCTGCTATTATCGTGAAGATTTGTGCAAAATCTTTGAATAGGCCTGTATATATATATATATATTTTAGTTTTTAAAGCGAACATTTGTAACTCAAATCTTTGTTTCTAGGGGGTCCCTGGAACATAAATATTTTCAGATGGGGGTCCGCGGCCAAATACATATCATTTTGGGAGGTCCTTATGGCAACGTTTGAGAACCACTGATTATAGCAACATACGTAAACAAATAAAAAAACTGTTAGGACTTTGTAGACATTAGAATCCCCAGAAGAAAATATTTGAGTTACAAATGCTTTAAAAATATGTATATTCAAAGATTTGCACACATTTTCACGATTTTTCAAAAATAGTATATCTACAAGCTCATAGCACGGCACTCGGTGCCGCGCTATGAGCTTGTAGATCTGCTATTTTTGAAATAGCCAAAGAAATCTAAAATAACACACATGCGTTCCCGGATTGAATGGGTTAACCTATAGATATGACGACCATGAGGACTTACTTAGGCTTGTTTTTTGTTCTTGACCACAAGGTTAAAATGCAATTTAGATGGCATGTTATTTAGACAGATGCTATAGGTTCATTTGTTTACCTGGTATCCTATATAGTTTCAATGAACAGATTATTATTTTGATATTATACTGTTTAGACTGATGCTAGGTTCTTGGTTTACATGTGAGCCTAGACTACTGAGGCACTACACTGTCTCTCTGCATTCTATGTATGTGTTTACCTGATAAGTCACTCTGGATAAAGAGTGTCTGCTAAATGCCTACATTGTAATATATTAATAATAATGTTGCATGCATCCTCCCATCCCTGAGGTGAGCACCAGGATGGTGCTGAACATATTATCACCAGCTTGCAAAGCACGCTGGTCTAAGAAGAGACTGAGTCTAGTCAACATTTTTCATCATTGGCTGTCCTTTAAGCCAATGGGAATACTTTCTCGCCTCTCGCCTCTCGCCTCTATGGCAGTGTTGCCAGATTCTGCGGGAGAAATAAGCAACAGGTCTGAGCCAATGGGGAGCCACTAGCAGTGTTGCCAGATTCTGCGAGACAAATCAGAGAAAATAGAAAGCAAGCTGGTATAGTTATGTCTTGTTATTATAATAATAATAATAATAATCTATGTTTACCATGCAGCCTGTGCATCCCAGAGGTCAGCAGCAGGATGGTGATGACCACAAACAGACATCGGTTCAGAGTGACGCTCTGCCACGGCGTGTCGACGGGGGCGGGGTTCTGGACGGACGCGGGTTTACTCACCGACGGCGCTGAAGAAGAGAGAGAGAGAGAAGCCGACTAGGGTGAGTAAAAACAAAACGTGAAAAAAAGTAAATATGATGAGACTAGAGCAGTACGTGGTTCTCAAACCTTTTGAATTTCAAGGGTCCCCATAACTCTGATAGTGTACAAATGGAACCAAATGGACCCGTACGGGTCCATTTGGTTCCATTTGTACACTCTCAGAGTTACAGACCTGGCTGTAAGGGTCCATTTGGAACCCCCTTCAAGGAACCCTGAGGGTCCCTGGACCTCACTTTGAGAACCACTGGACGTGAGTTGGACAATGAAATGTAACGCTACAAGCTGGGACTTATTTTTAATGAAAACAAATGTAATTTGTTACTGTACGGTAGACTAATGTCATATGCAATAACTATATAGACTAGTGTCATATACAATAACTATGTAGCACATCTGCAGAGGTTGGAGGAAGGTCTCCTTTACTATGTCAGTGAGAAATTACAACCCTGGTGTCGGGTGACACTTACTGGTTGCCAATGTCAATAAAGTTATTTGTAGTAGACGGCACATCGGATTGGACACTATTAGTCTGTATAGACTTAGCCTGGGATCAATAAAATGTTCGGGTTTCTGATCCGGTCGGGAGCGGAAATAACTTTACGTCATCAGGCGGCCGGAACCAACGGCCGGAACCAAAATATAATTCCCCGCGATCAAGGGCATTATAATTTTAGGGCCTACCCAATAAAAACCTTGATGCGGCGTAGTTTTAGCCTGGCATTGGCCAGACCGATAACGTGGATTCACTCTCACGTTCCTCCCAGGTATCAGTCTGGACTTCGGGCCATAGGGAGCGAGTTTGAGAAATCACAAAATGATATTGATGCTTTTCACTGTTGTACGGACAGCTGTTGAAAACGCAGTCACTGATTGGCCCGATCATTTTCTGATTTCTCATACTCGCTCCCAATGGGCTGATGTCCAGACTGATACCGGGGAGGAACGTGAGAGTGAATCCATGCACGTTATCAGTCTGGCCAATGCCAGGCTAGCTTATAGGAATAGATTGTTTGGTATATCCATCTTTTATTCTCGTAGAGACTGATGAGACTAAACTAGTAGTTATACTCGATTCAGCATTTTAATGGGCATTGGGGAAACTAACAGGGGGAACCAAAACAAAGCGGAGACGAAAAAACAGGAACCACCGTTATATATATATATATTTTTCAGTAGTCGTGGTCTAGACCGGATCACACGGGCCAGTTTCAAACGAATACCAGGCTTTCCTCCGAGGTGGAAAGTCTGGTGACGCGAGGTTAGTATAGACTGTAGTCCCGTAGGTGTCAGCATACCTGTTTCCTGTTCTGGTTAATTTTCCCATAGGTTCATTTGATTGGCTCTGCAGCAGATTTTAACCAGAAACGCATATTTCTTGTTGTTTCCTGTTCAAATCGGCTGCAGAGCCACTCAGATGAATCTATGGGAAACTGAACCACAACAGGAAACTAAGATATGCCACTTTCTGGAAACCTGCACAGAGCCTCTTGTAATTCGGACATCGTTGCAGTTACCTCCCTCCATCAGGAGAGGGAGACAAGGGACATAACATATGGATTGTAAGCTTTTCATTCATCACACAAAGGTGTTGCTGCTTGCCAACAAGAAACACAGCTACGACTGGCTTTCAGGGAAAGCATTAAGGCCTAATTTATGCTACGTCATGCGATGAAAACAACAGACCTACAAGCTCACAACGCATCGCAGCTGCGATGCGTTGTGAGCTTGTAGGTCTGCTGTTTTCAATGCTTAACGGCGTGGTGCAAAGTAGTATGACTTGGACTTCAGGGGTTGTTGACTCACAAGCTTCCCTGGGTAGAGTCTTGGTGACTTGTGGTGCTGGATGTTGTTGTTGTTGTTGTTGAACTTGAGCTGCTTCCTGAAAGGATAAGTGATAATGCATAATGCATCTTTCTGTGAAAATGCTTACTGCTCTGAATTCTATACTATTTGTTTTGTGATGAAGTTTTGTGTCGTCAACTTATGACATTTGAGAGAAAAGTGAAATTCAGTTAATTTCCATACTAACCTCTCTCAGTTTTCTTGAAGCATACATTTCTGGAACAGATACAGTACATTGTGTCATTGAAGAGTTTACTATACCACACACACCTCACCTCAAATCAAAATGAAACTTATAACAATAACAACTCCCCCAATATATAAATTAAGAACTCTTGTTAAATGCATGTTTATGACTTTTGTATTGTATCTTACAGAACAGTAGGCCTACTTCCTCAGGCAGGTTGAAAATTAATAAAATTTTATGAGAAAATGGCTACAATAACATAACAAACACAAATAGCAGTGTGTAGGATCACGCCTGCCTTAATAAACGTGCATGTGTGTGCGTGTGCGTGTGCGTGTGCATGTGCGTGTGCGTGTGTGAAAATATTATTATTTTACATCCAAAATGAAATATCAGCCTTTGGTAGTCAGGACATATTATGAGCGTAGGATATAACTGTCATCTTATTGTCTTCGTGTTAGGGAGTCCGGGGCCAAGTTCAAACACTTGTGCTCTGTGGACTGATATTGGGAGGATTGCAAAAGACAAACGCAAAAAATAATGGGCTAAATTCTGCTCTATCTCAGCTCTCATGGGCAGTTTGTCTATCTGGATAAGACAATGTTTCATATATCCTTGACTAGTTCTCCTCCGTCACTTTCTGTATTAAGTCATCAATGTGTTGTTATAAGCATGTGCATCCAGTTGTATCTGGTTTGACCATAATGTAACCTTCTTCTGATCAGTGTTTGGATCTATTATGTAAATAATAATAATAAGCCCAGACTGCTACCACCCCCCTAAGGATGTTGGACTATTTAACAACAGACTGCCCTCTAACCTGACGGACGATAGCACACACTAGGTTGCATATAACATATATATACGTGTACATACATAGAGAATTGCCCCATATGGATTTCAGGGATCAAAGCCCCAAAAAATCCCAAGACTGAAAATGATTTTCAGACCATGCCTCAATATGTGACGTTAACGAGATCAATAACATGGCGTGCGCAGTAATTATTACTGTAGGGTTTGACTTTACAGCCACATGCATAGCAGCAGTGTGTTAAAGTAAAAACAACAACAGAGGAAGTAGTGCTGCACGATTAATCGAAAAAAGATTGTGATCTCGATTCAGACACCTATGCGATTTCTTTTTGCTTAATATTTTTATATTTACAAGAGAATTGTGTGAGAATCGTGTGAGAATCGTGATCTCAATTCTTATGGAGGAAAATCGTGATTCACATTTGAGCAAGAATCGTGCAGCCCTAAGAGGAAGACACTTATACACATGTAGCCTTCAGGAGTCATTTGAACCATTTTGCACCTTGCATGAAAGTAAGAACAAAAGTCATTTAACAAGAGAGACAGTTAAGGCCTCTTGGTTTGGCAGCTAAACATTTTAGTACCTTTTTAGTGGAGAACAATTTACCTTTCTTAATCTATGTTTTAGAGCAGTGGTCTTCAACAGGGGGTCCTCAGAGATGCTACAGGGGGGCCGCCAAATCTTTGCGATAGGAACTACTTCTTTTTTTGCATGAACCATTTGCAGTGGTGGAAAAAGTACTCAAATTCTTTACTTAAGTAAAAGTACCAATACTGCAATATAAAAATACTCTGTTACAAGTAAAAATCCAAAAATAAAAATTTACTTGAGTAAAAGTACAAAAGTATTGGCATCAAAATGTACTTAAAGTACCAAAAGTAAAAGTACAAAATATTTGAAAATAGCCGATCTACAAGCTCACAACGCGTCGCGATGCGACGCGTTGTGAGCTTGTAGATCTGCTATTTTCAAATAGCCTATGTATAAAATAGGGTTAAAGTGGTTAATGTATGTTTCATTATATCATAGTTTGTATCTGAAAAGTAACTAGTAACTAAAGTTTTCAAATAATTGTAGTGGAGTAAAAGTACAATATTTGCCTCTGAGATGTAGTGGAGTAGAAGTAAAAGTATTGGAAATTGGAAATACTCAAGTAAAGTACAAATACCTCAAAATTGTACTTAAGTACAGTAATTAAGTAAATGTACTTAGTTACTTTCCACCACTGACCATTTGAACCCTAGCATCCCTACATTTGCCAAAAATAGCACATCTACAAGCTTACAATGAGCTTGTAGATCTGCTATTTTTGGCACAGAGATTCGGTGTAGAGTGGGGAAAAGAGCAGACCAAGTACAGAGCCAAAGGACAAGTTTACTAAGAATTGGGGGTTTTAAATGTCCAAATTCAACATATTAATAGGAGAAGAAAAACACGACCACGCGTGGGAGTAATTTAATGCATTTTCTCTCGAGAAACAACGCACGCTACATAAACCTCCGACTAGTGCTTTGAAAATCATGATACCGTCCCAAATGAAACACTGCACCAAAGTATTTGCATTGGCACCTGTATGAGTGACTTTTTGAGTGACAAATAAATTAATCCTCTCGAAACTCCGATTGGCAAACATAGCAAGTGTTCCGCCGATTATTTTCATGCAAAAGACCATAAGCATACGTCATTGTCAATTACTGCTGGTCCTTCCCCGTCAACAAATAATTACATCCTACCTGGTACGTGCTCTGTGTAATCCACTTTCGACTCCATTGCCACTCATACAGATTCAGAATGACCTTCCATAACTTCAGTGGTAAATCCGTGCTACTTTAAGTCATAAATTAATGACAGGGGGAACGGAGCACAAATAGTTGCACACTGGTGTTGCATGCCGTGAATGAATAGCAGATATACAAACTCACAACACGTTACGTTCGTGACGCGTTGTGAGCTTGTAGATCTGCTGTTTACTGCGCACAACACCGGCACGCACAACTTGTATAGCTAAGGCTAAACACGTGTTGGGTTACATTCAGCAGGTCGTGGAGTCACTACGCCAGCTAGCTCTGGTCCATAGCCTAGAAGGAGTTCTCCTTAAGGCTACGGGACTTTCGAGCCTTTGCGCTCGCACCACAGGCTGCATAGCCTCTCGTCTGCAGTACAAATAAAATAACACACTTTCGCTACTCACCAAAACAAACAAAAAAACGGTTTTATGGGGTTGAAAACCAACTCTACTAATTGGAAACTTTTTAGTTACTCCGCTGCGCACTCTACAGATCCGGTCAAAGGATTTTTTCTATTGACAAGAACTGTAGAGGTCGCAGCGGAGTAACTAAACATGTTTTCCTTCTGGTGAAATATTTTACATTTCGGTGAAAAAGTGTATTTTAGACGTGAGGTGGGGGGCTCAGAGTGTTCCCACTTAGTAGAGTTGGCTTTCAACTCCATAAAACCGTCTTTGTTTTGGTGAGTAGCCTGTGGTGCGGGCGCAAAGGCTTGAAAGTCCCATAGCCTTAAGGAGAACTCCTTCTAGGCTATGGACCAGAGCTGTACGCCAGCCAGCATTCTGAGCAGCTGGTCTTTATGATAGATCGATGTAAATTATTTGGCTGGGGATGAATGCTTTGTAGTTTGGAATTTTGACTAGCAAGTATGTGCTGCGTTTTGATGACTTTGGTCATTCATTCACACCGTGGCCATCGCTACACACACACCCCAAGCACCTTTTTTTCCCCCAGATCTACACTGATCTCATAAATAGCCCCTATGAAATCCTCACAACGGAAATCCGGAGAACTTTAATCCCAGGGATTTATACTCTACTGTAGTACACTTTCATTATGTTAAGGGCTTTGGGCTTTTATGCCTTCATTGATAGGACAGTAGGCTGACAGGAAATGGAGCAAAGGCCGTTGGGATCGGGACTCGAACCCGCTACATTGAGCCTAGGTGCCTGGGCCACAACGCCAGTGGTTCAGTGTATGTTGCTTTTTTTAACCACTGCACAAACGAAGTTCCGAAAGGAAAATAAAGTGTGTGTGTGTGGGGGGTAGGCACTAGGCAGACAGTGAACAGTCAGTTAGTGTCTAATGTTGTTCATAAGCCTGGTGTTGTGGTGTAAATAGCTCTGTCTCAGAGTCCACTCCGGGCCCTGAGGCTGCGCTACGGCGTGCCAACACGTAGCAGCTGAAACGCTCCATGCTTCTATCCCATCCATGATGCCACCGTTCCTACAGTCAGAGTGCTGTGTACTGTGAGAGTGCTGTGTGCTGTGTACTGGATTGTCACCGTGATGCTGCTCTACAATATTGGCTCCTATTTCAATGGCTTGGCAACTATGGGGACTGAGGTATGCTGCTGCCTGCATGCTGCCACCAGCCAGCCTGGGTGCTGCTGCTGTTCTCCCAATATTTATAGACCCCACTGTACCTTCCTTCCATGCTCCTGAAATAGAGACTGACAGTGTGAACATGCATGGAGGACTGTGACACACATGACACACAGTGTGTGTGTGTCTCTCTCTCTCTCTCTCTCTCTCTCTCGCTCTTTCTCTCTCTCTCCCCTCCCCAGTGGTGGAAAAAGTACTCAAATGTTTTACTTAAGTAAAAGTATCAATACTGCAATGTAGAAGTGTACTCTGTTACAAGTACAAATCCGGAATAAAAACATTACTTGAGTTAAAGTACAAAAGTATTGGTGTAAAAAAAAAGTACCAAAAGTAAAACTACTAAAATGTTTGAAAATAGCCGCTCACAACGCGTCGCTATGCGACGCGTTGTGAGCTTGTAGATTGGCTATTTTCAAATAGCCTAGGTATAAAATAAGGCTAAAGTGGTTAATGTATGTTTTATAATGTAATAATGTATATCTGCAAAGTAACTTGTAACTCAAGTTTTCAAATAATTGTAGTGGAGTAAAAGTATAATATTTGCCTCTGAGATGTAGTGGAGTAGAAGTAAAAGTATTGAAAATTGGAATTACTCCAGTAAAAGTACCTCACAATTGTACTTAAGTACAGTACTTGAGTAAATGTACTTAATTACTTTCCACCACTGCTCTCTCCGTGTGTGTGTGTGTGTGTGTGTGTGTGTGTGTGTGTGTGTGTGTGTGTGTGTGTGTGTGTGTGTGTGTGTGTGTGTGTGTGTGTGTGTGTGTGTGTGTGTGTGTGTGTGTGTGTGTGTGTGTGTGTGTGTGTGTGTGTGTGTGTGTGTGTGTGTGTGTGTGTGTGTGTGTGTGTGTGTGTGAGAGAGCGCGCGTGCGCATGACAGTGGTTTTTCACCTGGTCTAAGGGTCTGTCTTCCAGGCTTCTGTGGTGGTCTGGATGGTCCTAACTCCTCCTCAAATGTCTCATAACTTTCCTCCATCTCTGTGCTTAGAGAGGGAGGGAGGGGTAGAGAGGGAGGGAGGGAAAGAGGTGATGAGAGTTTGCTTGCATTTGAGAAGGGTGCGAACGATTAGGTGGGATTTGAACATGAATGACACCTTTTGGAATAGCAACGGAGAGTGAATGTGTATTTTTAGAATAACGTCAGTTGGTTGGTTGGCTTCCAAATGCAAAGTTATGCAAAGCAGCGTGACAAAGCTATCCATGCTATACGGCTATACCGACGTATCAACAACAGTGTTGATACTATTTATAAGAGTGTGTTTTCTTTTCTTACGGATGTTTTAATAGATCCACACAGCAGTCAGTCATCTTAAGACCTTCCACCATGACAATAATCTCAGCCACAAGGTTTGACAAACCTTTTCAAATTATCTCCGGATGCCTCCAACGAGGCCATCATGGCGGGCATGACATGACATTACTGATGGGACACCAGTCTAATAGTTGTTTAACCCATTAAGACCGGGAACGCATCTGTCATTTTAAAGATTTATTTCGCTATTTTTGTGAGAAATCGTGGAATTTTGCACAAATCTTTGAATATATAATTTTTAAAGCAAAACTTTGTAAAATATTTTGTTCCAGGGACCCCCCAGAAGCAAAGATTTGAGTTACAAATGTTCGCTTAAAGAAATATATATATCCAAAGATTTGCACACATTTTTATTTGCTATGAGCTTGTATATCTGCTATTTTTGGTAATTTTGAATAGCCAAATAAATCTAAAATGACAGAGATGCATTCCCGGATTGAATGGTTTAAGTCACCTATAAATAGTTGGCATGCTGGACTAGAGAGTGAGTGACACATGCAGTGTCCAATCCTCAGTGTTCATGTATCCATTTGTAACTCTGTGTGTGTGTGTGCGCGTGTGTGTGTGCGTGTGTGTGTGTGTGCGCGTGTGTGTGTGCAACAAATGTAACGATTTGTAACTGTGTGTGTGTGTGTGTGTGTGTGCGTGTGCGTGTGTGTGCAACAAATGTAACCATTTGTAACTCTGTGTGCAACAAATGTAACCGAACAGACCTCTACAGATATGTGATTCTGAGTATCGTATCATATAGTATATCGTCGCTCTATAATTGTTGTATGTCAAACGGTTCATTTTTAATTATTATTATTTTTAAAAAGTTAAATAGTGAAAATAGCCGATCTAGAAGCTCACAACGAATTGATATTGGTCTATTATTATTAGTAGTATTCTCTCTTAGTTATCGTTGCTACTATTGGCTGTATCTACTTCTTTTTTTTTTCTGTATCCTGCCTTGTGTTCTAAGCTGGTTCTTGCATCTAAATTCCCCCTCTCATAATGAAGATCTATCTTATCTAATACAGATATCAAGACAAAGCATTGTTGTTGTTAACCACCAGTAGCATGGAAAATATAAGCCTTTATATACAGTCTCATCACCAGTTGAAACTAGTAGAGAAAGTCTTACCTGCTGCTTTTACATTGGCTCCTCTCCCTTGAGGCAGAGGCAGCGTCAGGGAGCCATTGTCACAGCGAGCAGCTCGTCTGTCATAGAGATGTGACACAGTCACATCTCTGAGTGGCGTGACAGGTGCTGGAGCGTGGAGAGAGAGAGACACAGAGAGAGAGAGACACACAGAGAGAGAGACAGAGAGAAAGAGAGAGAGAGGGGAAAAAAGAGAAAAGAAAAGCACGACAGGCCTGTCCTTTGGAGGGGGGTGACTGACTGACTGAAGTGAGCCAGCCATGTTATGTTGTCATATACAGCTGTCACATCTCCAGTCAAACTCTGCTCTCTGTATCCTTGTTAGAGTATTCTGTTTGATCCAATCACAAATCACAATGTGAGCCAGTGCAACAGCGAGAGAGATTTTCAAGCAACCATAAAGACAATAGGCACCCCCCCCCCCCCGCTCCCCAAATGAAATTAAATGGGCAAAAAAACAAGTCCTCCTGTGAAGGCTCTGATTTGTCACTTGCCTTAGGCCGGGCAACCACAGTATAGTATAGTAATGGCACTTATTTATTTATTTAATCATACTCAATCACACATAGCACCCCCTTTACACACCTCTCACAACATTTACACACACACACACGCACACGCACACGCACACACACACAGCAATTTAGCCCATTATTTTTGCATTTATCTTTTGTAATCCTCCCAATGTCAGTCCACGGAGGAGCCCAAGTTAGTGAACGTGGCCCCAGGCTCCCAAACACAAGGACAATAAGTTCACAGTTATATCCCAAGGCCATAATACGCTCTACCAAAGGCTGATATTTCATTTCAGTTTGGATGTAAAATAAGTGTGCACACACACACACACAAACACAAACACACACACACACACACACACACACACACACACACACACACACACACACACACACACACACACACACACACACACACACACACACACACACACACACACACACACACACACACACACACACACACACACACACACACACACACACACACACACACAGCATAACGATAACAATAAAAATAGCAATAACAATAACAGTGTTCCCTGGTGGTTCCAGCCTCCTGATTGGCTACTAGTCATGGCTGATTTAAAATGTCTTTATGTAACCAAATGGAAATGGAGGCTGAGGTAGTGACTGCCAGGTCTACTGCCAATGTGTTTCTGCTGTAATCTGAAGACTCACCTCTTCAGATTACACCTCAGCCTGTAGCACTTTACCTAGACTCAGTGGTGGAAAAAAGTACTCACATCTTTTACTTAAGTAAAAGTATCAATACTGCAGTGTAGAAATATACTCTGATACAAGTATAAGTCCGCCAATCAAAATTTACTTGAGTAAAAGTACAAAAGTATTGGCATCAAAATGTATTTAAAGTACCAAAAGTAAAAGTACTCGTCATTTTGCAGAATGTCCCATTTCACACGTTCTAAATGTATACAATTTTTTTGAAAATAGCAGATCTACAAGCTCACAATGCGTCGCATCGAGCTTGTAGATCTGCTATTTTCAAATATATAGGGCTGAAGTGGTTAATGTATGTTTTGTAATTAAATCTGCAAAGTAACTACTAACTAAAGCTGTCAAATAATTGTACTGGAGTAAAAGTACAATATTTGTCCCTGAGATGTAGTGGAGTAGAAGTAGAAGTAAAAGTATAGAAAATTGGAAATGCTCCATTACAGTAAAATGTTACTTTAAGTACAGTACTTTAGTAAATGTACTTAGTTACTTTACACCACTGCCTAGACTTGACAACCATGCAGTCTTATGCAAAGGTTACACATTTAATTTAGTTAGCATGTTATTTAGACAGATGCTAGGTTCATTTGTTGACCTGGCATTCTATAGTTTCTATAGTTCAATGTACAGATTATTATTTTTTGAGTATATATGGTTTAGAGTCTAAACCATATATACTAAAAAAAAAATCTGTACATTGAACTATAGAAACTATAGACTGATGCTAGGTTCTTGGTTTACCTATGATCCTAATTTACTGAGGCACTTCACTGTCTATGTGTTTACCTTGTTTTCTGTAAGTCACTCTGGATAAAGAGCATCTGATAAATGCCTACATTGTAAACTGTGTATGTGGGCATTTTAGGTGTTGTTGTTTGGTTATTCACCAGCAGAGGGAGCCACTGTAATAGGTAACATGAAGAGTGCTGTGGTGTTAGTGGATTCCTGTAGATCAGTGATTCTAAACTTTTTGAATTTCAAGGACCTCCAGTTTGATATGATTATTTATTTATTTATTTCCTCTGGGACCCCAATCTACACTAACATTCTGATCTAAAATGGTGTTACTTTAACCCTGAGAGTGTACAAATGGAACCTCATGGACCCTTATGACAGTGGTTCTCAACCTTTGGTTTAAGGACTTTTAAGACTTTTTTTTAATACAAAAAACCCAACAAACTGTACTATAAAGACTGGTCAAACATTGGCCAAATTGTCAAATAAGATAAGTGGGACCGAGTCAAACAAAATGTAATGCCTCAACTACATTCCAGGTTGGGGGGGTCCCCAGTTCAAATAGCCTAGGATTATTTTGTGGTGTCACGGCCTGAAAAGGTTGAGAACCACTGGTCCATTTGGTTCTGAGATGTGGTGGAGTAGAAGTAAAAGTACTGGACATTGGAAATACTCCAGTAAAGTAAAAATACGTCATCATTGTACTTAAGTGCAGTACTTGAGTAAATGTACTTAGTTACTTTACACCACTGCGCACGCACACCACTTTGTGCATCAAGTGACTCTTCAGTCAGTCTTTAGTTAGACTCTGCCATTTTGTCAAATGGGCTGAACAGAAAATCTATGAGTAGAAATATGAGCCAAGTTGTAGCTGATCCTTATTATCCACTGTAAGAAGCAGTGGTGGATTGTCTCTATTAGAGCTTACATTCTAATGCCCTCTTTTGGTCCTTCCACGACTGTCACCTGCTCTCCAGCCATTTTTAAAACCGGTAGTCACTAACCTTGGTGTCAAATTGGACAGTGATTCTAAGCTTGACAAACAGATTAACTCTGTTGTTAAATCCAGCTTTTATCAGCTGAGGCTTTTAGCCAAAGTCAGGTCTGCTGTAAAGCTTATTGATTTTAAACGTCTTATCCATGCTGTTATCTCAACCCGACTCGACTACTGTAATGCACTTTATGCTGGCTCCAAGCCTGCTTGTCACGACTACAGTTAGTCCAAAACGCTGCTGCCGCTGGCCTCTTAACAGGCGCACGGAAGTATGACCACATCTCCCCGATCCTTGCCTCGCTACACTGGCTCCCTGTTTGTTACAGAATTCAGTTTGAGATTTTAATGTTTGTTTTTTAAGTCTTTAAATGGGTTGGCACCCAGTCTTCTTTGACTTTTGCCCTGCTTTTGCCCTGCTGTTTGGTGCCCCATTATCCATGCTGTTATCTCAACCCAACTCGACTACTGTAATGCACTTTATGTTGGCGTTAGCCAAGCCTGCTTGTCACGACTACAGTTAGTCAAAAACACTGCTGCTTGCCTCTTAGGCTGCCTTAGCGTGTCTCATATCTGGCATAGAGGGGCGGGGTCAAAATCTCTGGAGAAAAAAATTGTGAGATCCCATTGGTTCACCGATCTGTCCGTCAGCCCCGCCCTGCCCCATGCCCCTCCTCCTCCCCAATGTGCAGCATTGAGAGCCCTGACGTCACAACATTTGGAGCGACGCCCACTGCACTCTGGTTGGTTGGGGAAATGAAACCCTTCTTATTCCAGTCTCGTCAACAGGCTGGTCCAGGCTCTTATTTTTTAGCAAAACTAATAAATAAAAGCCTGGAGATCGAGGCTACTCGCCTCTTAACAGGGGCGTGGAAGTACGATCACATCTCCTCGATCCTTGCCTCCCTACACTGGCTCCCTGATCCTTACAGGATTGGCGATGGTGGTAAACCGGCTTTGGCCTTGTGACGGAGAGAGTCATGTCTTGCAGCCATGCTATGATGAACAATAGAAAAACCTCATGCAGCCATGAACAGACAGACAGACAGACAGACAGACAGGATTCGATTGTGTGTGAAATGAGAGCTGTCTTCATCATAGTGTCACAATGCTATGTGCTACTGTCGCTTTATTACACTCAAGCTGTGCGCCAGAAATAGTAGATCTAGAATCATAATCACCTTCATTGTCACATCACAGGTTTACAGGTGTAAAACAGTTAGTGGGTAAAATCATTTCTTGTACAAGTAAGTACCGGTACATCATTTGTAGTTTTCAGAAAAGGGAAGAAGAATAGAGATGGAAAAGAAGAGTACAGTGAAAAATATACAAATATACGTATAGGCCTATAGTGTAACAGGTTACATACCTGTTAAGCTGTATGTGTACTTGTATATAATTATATATATTTTGAGAATGATAATAATAAGCTTGATGTAGAAGCACATCCCCCAGCCATGATATACAATTTTGAGGTATTCTTACTTTATTGGAGTATTTCCAATTTTCAGTACTTTTACTTCTACTCCACTACACCTCAGAGGCAAATATTGTACTTTACTCCATTACAATTATTAGAAAACTTTATTTACTACCTTGTAGATTTTGATTATTATTACAAAACATACAGTAACCACTTCAACCCTATACATTTTGACCATTAGAAAATAACTGATCTACAAGCTCACAATGCGTTGCATATTGTGAGCTTGTAGATCTGCTATTTTCAAAAGATATTTTTTATACACTTGAAAACTTGTGAAATAACGAGTGCATTCTACTTTTGGTACTTTAAGTGCTTTTTCCACCACTGCTAGTATGTCGCAGGAACTTGCCCCCAATCCAGCCCTTGATGCTGCCTGAGTGCCAAGCAGGGAGGTATTGCGATCCCTTTGGTATGACCCGGCCCGGGAGATTGAACCCTGACCTTCCAGTTTCAGGGCGGACCCTCTACCCACGAGTCTGCTGAGCTGGTTTAATAATAATACAAATACTAATAATAGCACTATGTCGAATAAAAACAGCAGCAATAAACTGCAGCAGGTGCAGATGTGTGCATAAGGTGCGCTAAATAGAACCGTATCAATAGAGCTATACAAGCTTGCAATGTATCACGGAATGTGATGCGTTGTGGGCTTGTAGATCTAGCTATTTTCCGGGCAGCAGGCCAGGGCATAATAAATCAAGGTTTTGGGAGCTAAAATGGAACCGGCAGCTGTCTTGTCAGTAGCATGACTGTAGCACAACAACACAGGAGGTCTGAAAATATTAACATACTGTATCTGCTGTTTAACTCATTTAGACCGGTAAAGAATCTGTGTCATTTTTTGTTTCTTTGGTTATTCAAAAATAGCAGATATACAAGCTCATAGCGCGGCACAGAGTGCGAGCTTGCATATCTGCAATTTTTATTATTATTAATCATGTAAATGTTTTGCAAATCTTTGAATACATATACATGTTTTAAAGCGAACATTTTTAACTCTGTTATCTGTGCTTCTGGGGGGTCCCTGGAACAACATATTTTGAGATTAAAGGGTCCGCGGCCAAATACATATCTTTTTGGGGGTCCTTGATATGGAAAAGTTGGAGCACCACTGATATAGCAACATACTGTTAGGATTTAGAAAACAGTATTTTAGATACAGTATGTATTTGGCCGCGGACCCCCATCTCAAAATGTTTTGTTCCAGGGACCCCCAGAAGCAAAGATTTGAGTTACAAATGTTCCCTTTAAAAATATATATATATTCAAATATTTGCACAAAATGTTGAAGATTTTTCAAAAATAGCAGATATACAAGCTCATAGCGCGGCACTCGGTGCCGCGCTATGAGCTTGTATATCTGCTATTTTTGAATAGCCAAAGTATAAAATTAGCCAAAGTATAAAATATGGATAAAGTGGTTACACAGATGCGTTTCCGGTCTTAATGGGTTAACATATATAGCACCGCTGGCACAATACTATACTGTATGCATAGCATACATATAGTTGAGTATTAATTTATGGATGTGCTGTAGGATATCTCATCATCATAGTAATAAGGCTCATATTCCCATGCAGCCATTCACAAGTAAGACAATGATGTATGCACCAAGGGTCATTCTGGCTCCTAATGAGCTCATCTACACATTTAATGGACCAAATGCTGACTCTCAGCCAAGTCACTATGTCAGTGTGTGTATCAGTCCTGAGGATACTAGGGCCTAACGACCAGTGGGGGAAAGTAACTAAGTACATTTACTCAAGTGCTGTACTTAAGTAACATTTTGAGGTATTTTTTACTTTAGTGGAGTATTTCCAATTTTCAATACTTTTACTTCTACTCCACTACATCTCTCCACTATACGGACCGACTGTGACCGTGACTACAGATGCCATAGTCTGTATACAGGGACCACGACTGCAACTATATCAAGATCCCATAGCCCCAGATGAAAATATGAATACAGAATCTTACATTTGGGGAAAGGGAAGAATTGGCTTAGCAGGGATGTAAAATAGTCTGTGTGTAAGGACAGATCTATTGGTCAACCCACTGAGGAGACAATTGGATGAGAACGTAGTGTGTGTGCGTGTGTGTGTTACACAAATTTTGTCCTTGTCATAACTTGGACAGCGTCTGACTGTTCAGTCTCAAGCTCGCGTGTGTGTCTCATATAACTCAGAGGTGTTGCAGAGCCCAATGGCAATTTGGATGGACCAACAGTTTCTGTGAACAGAAGAATCTATTGAATATATGGGGCGGCAGTGGCTCAGGGGTAGAGTGGCCGGTAGAACGGCCGGATGGCAACCGCGAGGTTCCCAGTTCTCCCAGAGTTGTTGTCGAAGTGTCCTTGAGCAAGACGCTGAACCCCTAATTGCTCACAATGAGCAGGTTGGTGGTGCCTTACATGGTTTCCTCCGCCATCGGTGTATGAATGTGTGTGTGAATGGGTGAATGTGATGCACAATCTTATGTAAAGCGCTTTGGATAAAAGCGCTATATAAATGCACCATTTATATATGTATCTGTCGGCTTGCGGGTCTGAGAAAGAAGTGTGTTCGGGAGAGTTTATGCATCGGCTTCCCTGAATGGCCAACCCAAACCGTCGGTGATTGGTGGAGCGTCACGTCGCGTTTGTTCCACATAGTCAGTATAAATGGATGGTCATAAATAGGCCTAGTCCTATTACTTATATTGTCCTATAGTCCTAGTTATATTAAGATAAGATAGTAAGATAAACTACAATAATTCAAACTGTTCCAAAATAAAATCAAGCCCTAATTACTGTCTATATGTTAACATATAAAGCACCGCTGGCACAATACTATACTATATGTATAGCATACATATAGTTGAGTATTAATTTATGGATGTGCTGTAGGATATCTCATCATCATAGTAATGACGCTCATATTCCCATGCAGCCATTCACAAGTAAGACAATGATGTATGCACCATGGGTCATTCTGGCTCCTAATGAGCTCATCTACACATTTAATGGACCAAATGCTGACTCTCAGCCAAGTCACTATGTCAGTGTGTTGTAGTCCTGAGGATACTAGGCCCTCACGACCAGTGGGGGAAAGTAACTAAGTACATTTACTTTAAGTGCTGTACTTAACACATTGAATGCCAAAAACGGTCCGGACCGTTTTTGAGGGTCCAAACGAGAAGTGCCGAAAACGGTCCGGACCGTTTTTGACCCAATTCTATTTTTATACATGTGGGCCACGTGGGGCGCTAAAACGAAACTTTGACATCACCCAAGCAGTTTCTGAGAAGAAGAGGCTGGATGAGGCTCCATGTCAAAAATCCTTCCGGTCGGCGTTTTCAATGTTATCTCCTTGATTAAAAGCTTAATATCTCCATTTCTTTTTAATGTGGTGGAAACGAGCCGTTTTCGATCGGCGATCACGCTGCAATGGAGGGTCGCGTTGGAAATATTATTGTTCCAGGCGTTAGTCGGGACCCTCCGCCGTCTCGCACGCACGCTTTGTTTACATGCATTTCCGCGTCGGGGCTTCTCACAGCACGAAATGTATAACGCAAGTGGATGGAAGAAATGCTGGCACTCAACGTATAATATTTTAATAAACCTCTGGCACCCAATGTGTTAAGTACAATTTTGAGGTATTTTTACTTTGATGGAGTATTTCCAATTTTCAGTACTTTTACTTCTACTCCACTACATCTCAGAGGCAAATATTGTACTTTTACTCTGCTACAATGATTTCAAAACTTTAGTAATATAAATTATTATATTATAAAACATACATTAACCACTTCAGCCCTATTTTATTCATAGGCTATTTGAAAATAGCCGATCTACAAGCTCACAACTCGTCGCATCGCGAGCTTGTAGATCTGCTATTTTCAAACATTTTAGTACTTTTACTTTTGGTACTTTAAGTATATTTTGACGCCAATACTTTTGTACTTTTGCTCAAGTAACATTTTGAACACAGGCCTTTTACTTGTAACAGAGTATTTTTATATTGTGGTGTTGCTACTTTTACGTAAGTAAATTATCTTCCACCACTGCTCACGACTACTGGAGCTACAATGCATCGTCTGTCGGAATCCTTAGAATAGAATAGAATATCGTTGCTGTCAGGCAGAAACCTCTTATCTCTATATTCTAGCTTTTTGTGTGTTTTTTTCCGTTAATTAACGTCCTACTTGATCATGCTACAGCGTCACACAAAAGTATCAAAATATTTGCAAGTGACGTGTTTCGAGCTTGTAGATCTGCTACTTTTGCTGTCTTTGAATTTGAATCCTGGAAAGTAACAGTTTTGTTTTTTTGGGGACAGAGACGATATAATATAATATAATATAATAGACCTTTATTGATCCTGCGGGGGGAATTCAGCAGTGAGGTCAGGTGACTTAATTAGACTGTGTGTGTGTGTGTGTGTGTGTGTGTGTGTGTGTGTGTGTGTGTGCTCGTGTGTGCGTGTGTGTGTGTGCTCGTGTGTGCGTGTGCATGTGCGTGTGCGTGTGCGCGCTGTCGGATTCACAGATTGGCAGAGCGTCACATTTGTTCGACATAGCCAATATAAATGGAACAACTTGCATTATTCCTGACACTGATGGCCATAAATAGGCCTAGTACTATTAGTCCTATAGTCCTAGTTATATTAAGATAAGATGGTAAGATAAACTACCATAATTCAAACTGCTCCAAAATGAAGTCAAGCCCCAATTACTGTAGATACAGTATGTTAAGCTGCTGGAGTAATCAAGACAAGCTTCGCCGCTTCCCCCCCCATTGTTCTCCTTGCATTCCTACATTGAAGAAGTGTAACTTTGCCAAGTTTGGGGCATAAAATCTTAAGTCTTTCAAGGACAACACAAGCCCCCAACGGAGCCATATCCTTGGCCAATAAAGAGAGCTTGCATGGCCTCCGGTCCAGCTCTTTCTCGTTCTAAATTCAGACTCTGGGGACCGGTCCACGGTCGGAAGAAGACGCCCTCCGTACCCTTTTGTCCTTTCCTAATAAGGGACTGGGGCCGTAAAGGACGGAGCAGCAGGACTGTCCGCTGTGTCCCCGACCCTGTGGGAGACACGCTGGAGTGTGAAATGACATTAACCCATTAAGACCGGGAAAGCATCATTCTGTGTCATTTTTTGATTTCTTTGGGCTATTCAACAATGGCAGATCTACAAGCTCATAGTGCGGCTCAGAGTTCAGCGCTATGAGCTTGTAGATCTGCTATTTTTTTTGAAAAATCTTGAAAATGTGTGCAAATATTTGAATATATATTTTTTAAAGCAAACATTTTTAACTCAAATCTTTGCTTCTGGGGGTCCCTGGAACAACATATTTTGCGGCCAAATACATAAAATTTTGGGGGTCCTTACATGAAAAAAGTTTGAGAACCACTGATTATAGCAACATACGTTTTTTCTAAAAACTGTTAGGATTTAGAAGACATTTGCAGAATCCCCAGAAGCAAAGATTTGAGTTAAAATTTTTCGCTTTTAAAAATATATATTCAAAGATTTGCACAAATTTTCACGAGCAGATCTACAAGCTCATAGCGCGGCACTCGGTGCCGCGCTATGAGCTTGTAGATCTGCAAATTTTTGAATTGCCAAAGAAATCTTAAAATGACACGTATGCGTTCCCTGTTTGAACGGGTTAACCGTTGAAGCTTTCCTCCTGCTGCTCCCAGACTCACAGAATGGCTTCACAGCAGTATAACAAGAATTACATTATGTTCTCATGCTGTCGCTATGATGCAGTGACATCATTTTAGTCCAGTTTCTCCTTGTTTTTAAGTGATTCTTTTGGGCATTTCCGAGGCTTTGTTTGATAGGGTTAGTGGAGAGAGAGACGGATGGGGAATGGACATGCAGCAGCAATAAGGGCCTCGGGGTCGGATTTGAACCTGTGTCGGCCGGGCAAGTACCGAGCCTTAATGGCACTGTATGCACTCTACCAGGCAGAGCCGGCCCAGCCAATTGTCAGACTAGCCAATTGCCCAGGGCAATAGGGGGGCAACTCGGGTCCAGTTTATTAAGTCTAGAGGGTTTAAAGGAATACTTAACCCAAAACATTACTTTTCTATCAATTACTCACCCCATGAAGCTTTGAATACTGTACATGTATATATTTTTTAGGTTCGGAATTTGTAGTGCCTATGATTTTAGTTTTTGTCGCATTCCTGGGCCAATAATCCAATATTTGACTAATTGAAGTTAATAGGATACCAATCTTTTTTTTTTTATCCCACAATTTTGTAACCCTTTTTTTTACACCCAGTGCCAAATGTCTATGTAGTCCTGGGCACTACCTTCCCTCTGCCAACCTAGGGAGGCCAGGGCCGAGCTCATGCCTCCTTCAATGCATGAGAGCCAACTGACCTTCTTATCACCTGACAGGGGAGAGTTTCCCTGTTTGGACGTAGCGCGTGGAAGGAACACGTTATTCCAACCAGTTCCCTTCCCCTCCATCAGGCGCCCCGGCTGGCCAGGGGGAGGCAGTATAGTGACCAGGATTACTGCATGTTTTTGTGAGGGTACCTACCCTAGGGGACACGGGGAGAACATGCAAACTCCACACAGAAAGGCCCTTTCGCCAACCCCACCTAGGGTATGGGCGCTGATGACGCGGAGGAGAGAACACGCCCCCAGCGCCTATAGGATACCAATCTTAAAGGACAACTTTAGTTTTTTTTACCACAAGGGTTATTTTATTAGTTAGTAATGATAATAATTAAAAGACGAGTGTTAACATGTATTAATTTATTGCTTTCTATCGTTTCCGAGATTTCTAACTGGGGGGCGGGGGCATTCGGGTAATTTGTAAAAAAGCTTTTTTCTTTTACACAATAAGCCTGCAATCTTTGTGACCGTGAGGCCGAAGGCATGGAGGTCAGGGCAGAACCTCTGCCCCAAATCTTTCACATCGGCCTGTTATAGCGCCACCAGGAGGCCGATCTTTGCAAATCTATTTTGTTGATATTACTCCTACTGATTTTGTCCAAACATCACGCAAATTGGTACACAATTATCTCTATAGTCATGTGATCAAGACAGATCTGTCGGATGTTTCATATTCCATCCTTATTGGCTAAGAATGGCTTCCAAAGTTTGCAGGAGTGGCCGGTTTTGTACAAAATGCCTCAAATCATAAACGCAGCGTCCGATTGCCGTACATTCCCACTAGGCCAAGAAGAAGAAGAAATGCCGCAGAATCCAGGGAAACCCGAGGTCTGAGGTTGATTTGAAAAATGTAGGGTATAGCATTTCTTCCTTGGCCTGGTGGGGATGTGCGTAAAGTATTCATTTTTAAGTGGTTGACTGATATGAAGTTTTCGAAAGCCAATCACTATTCCGAACTGGAAATATCGATATCAGAAAATATAGTTATAAACACACCGGCAAGTGGCAATTAATTAGGGTCAAAGGCCCCCAAAATCTGTTTAGAAAAGAAATCACACAGTAAGGTTAAGTGAGTGCAATTATGGAACGACCTTCAGAAGGATTTGAAAACATGTCACATGAGTAAATTGCCACACGGTTGGTGGGCAAGTTTGAATGAATTAAGAGTAAGACACCCTAGTGTGATTTGAACCAGTACCTTTGTGTCCCCAGAGAAGGTGACTTACTTTAATAGTTGTTTTGGGGTATTATTTATCACTGTATATTTTTGCACATACTGTATGTTCAATGTGTCAAATTTGGAACAGTTCAAAAGGATAACAAAAAAAGTCCTGGGGACTTGCTTCCATTGTGGGTCCTATAGCCATCAGCGCTATTATCAAGCGTTTCACTCACTTAAACGCCAGTCCACACCGATGCCACTCCTTGCAATTGCTATTACTTGCAACTCCTTGCAACCATTATTATCCCCAAACGGCATGGGTCTGCACTCTGCAACTGGTCAGTCCAGAACGCTGCAATTTCTTGCAACATTCTTGCACTCCCCTGAGCGCTTATCATGACCAAGAAGCTGGAGCTGAGTTTCAGACGTGTTGTCGACACCGTGGGAGAAACATGTCTGTCTGTGGCGTCAGACGGCATTATTATTTCCTTTGTACTTTACATGTTTGGAACAGAACTGAAGTGCATCATGTTCTCTTTGAGGTACTGTGGGAGTTTATCCCCTCTGTATCCTCAGCCTGAAACCCTTTGATGTATGTTTCATGGACCGTCGTGGCATGTTACCTGGTGGGGGTTCTCATGACCCGTCTCTCATTCTCCCACTGCACCACACCGCACCGCACCGCGGGGGGATGGGTGGGTGAGGGGGGGGGGGGGGTCAGAACATCCAGACAGATGGAGGAGGATGCTACAGTATGAACAAAGAACACAGCCTGGAGAACACGGCCTGGCCTGGCATGAAGCCTCATTTAAATAACTTTCAACCTGGCGTCCCTGGTTTGGGCATGTCATTAAATTAACAAGAAGAAAATAGTAACAAATTTACAAAAAAAAAAATCAAAAAATGTCCCAATATTTTCCAAAAATAGCTAAAATAGCGGTTCTAGAAGGTGTGCTATTTTAGCTATTTTTGAGATGGGGCTTCAGTGGTTAAATTCTATCCTACAACAGTGATTTTTTATTTCATTATTTTTGTTATGTAATTTTTGGGGTCATTTTCAAGCCTTTATTTGTTAGAGAAAGGAAACGGAGAGAGAGAGAGTGACCGGCCGGCCGGTCAGGAATGTGAGAAGAGCATTGTGCCAAAGGAGGCTATAACTAAAGGACATTTTTGCCATGTATGAGCATCACTTTTCTTCATTATCATAAGCTTTATGATAGAGGAGATTAGAGGAAATGAGAGAGTCGAGAAACGAAAGAAAAACGAGTGACGAGAAGAATAGGGGAGAGAAGAAAAAAGCAATTGGTCATGGATATTAAATTACATGCAGAGCAATGGTGACTCTGTGGTGATAATTAAAGTTGCTAATGGGATTCCTGGGGGTTCTGTGGTTAAACTGAGTTTAATCACCACTTCATTCTGCTCTCATATACGTACTGCAACATGTACAGTATGATAAATGTGTGATGCCGCTATCACACATAAACCGTAGACTATTAACACATTCCATGCCAGACGTTAATCTCATAATGTACTCACCAGTGCCAACGTGTTATTGTTGTTTTTTTGTTTTTTTCACGTCGCCATAGACCTTGTTAAAATCCTTAAGATTGAGCTGTGCACTGTTTGTAAACATCGCGGACATCTCACTGCTTCTACCAGTGAAGACCACGTGTCAAACGGGGCATCCATGTTGTAGTTAGAACGGTTTACGTTAAACAGTGATATGCGAGGAGAAAAAACTACAAGGAGAAAATGGAGTTTCAGTTTCGTCATTAGAACGAGGGCCGACGGGATCTGCAAAACCGGATCCCAAATAATTCCGTTTCCGGTGGTGCTACCGGAAACGGAAGTAGATCAAAAATTTCCGAAAGTGCACTTTTGGTGAAATCAACGCGAAGATCTACGCGATTGGCACGTGGCGGCTTTAAATAGGTTCGCGTAGATCTACGCGATTGGCACTCAATGTGTTAATACAGCTTTGGCTGTATATTGTTGCTGGGCAGAAAGCTTTTATCTAAAATGTTCATATTTGTGTTTTTTTTCTTTTCATAAATTAATTGTTTTATACTTCCTCATGACAAAAATATGAAAATAGCAGATCTAAAAGCTCACAACGCATAACATAGATCTGCTATTTGCGCTGTTCTTGAAAAATGTATACAAAATGTTTGAAAATGTTCGCCGATAGCCTAATGACAAAAAGCCTAAAATAGGTCTGTGAGTTCTAACAAGAGCTAGTGACTAAATAATGACTACATTATAACTAAATGTCCTGAAAAGTACAGCTTTGGACAAGGTTTTCGCCCAACACCATGCAACAGTATACTGTATATTAAGCATAGGAAGGCCCTATCTTGCCTTACCCCTTCCTTATGCCTAAACCTTTTTGGCATTTTTTACTATTTTGAAAAACGTTTAAAAAATAGTGGAAAATAGCCGATCTACATCGACACTTTGTGAGCCTCGGCTATTTGAACTATTATATTTTTTTATTTTCAAAATAGTAAAAAATGCCTAAAAAGATGGCATTTTTGGCATAAGGAGTAAGGCCAGGGCCAAGGTTATTATAGTATAACGAAAACTAACAAAATAACGAAACAAACATTTTTGTTAACTGAACTAAATACAAACTAGAATAAAAAAAATCAAAAAAATCTAACTTAAACTGTATTGTGTGTTGACAAAACTAACTGAAATTATAGACAAAATGCCCCTTTTCGTCTGTGAATGGATGGTTGGTGGTTCATCTGTAACTGAATACATTTTTAAATGCTTATCTTTTACGTTTTTATTAAACAATACTTACTGTACCTTTTCAATCCTGCAACCTGACAATTAACCCAAAGTATAAAAAAAACTAAAACTAACATTATTAGCATTTTCTAAAAACTAGCAAATCTACTCTCAAAACTAATTAAAACTAACTGAATTAGATTTTTTTTTTCTCAAAACGAACCAAAACTGAAATGAAATCCAACACTATTATAACCTTGGACAGGGCCCAGTCTCTCTCTCTCTCTTTCTGTCCGTCTCCCTCCCTCCCTCCCTCCCTCCCTCCCTCCATCTCTCTCTCATTCACTTGTCTCAGTCAGACCTCATGTGTTTTATTGATGTAGTAATTTGGCCTGTAGATTGCACGGTGCCCTCCCGGGTGCAGTGTGTATTAATACATTAAGACCGGGAACGCATAGTGTAGTAGATTTGTAGATTTCTTTGGCTATTAAAAAATAGCAGATCTAGAAGCTCATCGGTGCCGCGCGACGAGCTTGTAGATCTGCTATTTTAGAAAAATCATGAAAATTTGTGTAAATCTTTGAATACATAGTATATATATATATTTTAAAGCAAACATTTTTAACTCCGATCTGTGCTTCTGGTGGGGGGTCCCTGGAACAACATATTTTGAGATGGGGGTCCGCGGCTAAATACGTATCCTTTTGGGTGGTCCTTGATATGGAAAAAGTTGGAGCACCACTGCATATAGCAACATACTGTTAGGATTTAGAAAACATTTTTTGATATATATTTGGCCGCGGACCCCCATCTCAAAATATTTTTTTCCAGGGACCCCCACCAGAAGCAAAGATTTGAGTTACAAATGTTCGCTTTAAAAAATATAGATTTGCAAAAATTTTCAAGATTTTTCAAAAATAGCAGATCTACAAGCTCATAGCGCGGCACAGAGTGCCGCGCTATGAGCTTGTATGTCTGCTATTTTTTTTGATAGCCCAAAGAAATCTTAAAACTACGCCAGATGCGTTCCCCGGTCTTAATGGGTTAATTACCATCTATTCATCAGGGGGGCCGGTGGAGCTCTCTACTCTCTCAGCCTCTCAGCGTGCTGCCGAGCCGAGCCGCTACGCTCCGGCCCAGTGCTCCACACACAGCGTGTTGTTGCAGAGTCATAATGCCTTCTCTCGCTAACAAACTGTGAAGAAACCAAAAGAAAGATTCAAGTCTGGCCGCTCGCCCAAAACGCAGCAAAAGAGTGATCTTGTAGATTTTGTCAGGCAGAATAATGTCTTATCTCCATATTCTAACTTTTTGAGTTTTTTTCCCGTACATTAACTCTTTAACTGCCAGAGTGTATACATTAAAAAACTCACCCACTGCCAGCAATTTTTTAGATTTTCTTACCTTTTCAAGTAGTCACAGAATATTTAGCTCCAGTATATTCAGTGGGTGGAAAAAGTACTCAAATTCTTTACTTAAGTAAAAGTACCAATACTGCAATTTAAAAATACTCTGTTACAAGTAAAAGTCCAGAATAAAAATGTTACTTGAGTAAAAGTACAGAAGTATTGGCATCAAAATGTACTTAAAGTACCAAAAGTAAAAGTACTAAAATATTTGAAAATAGCCGATCTACAAGCTCACAACGCGTCGCGATGCGACGCGTTGTGAGCTTGTAGATTGGCTATTTTCAAATAGCCTATGTATAAAATAGGGCTAAAGTGGTTAATGTATGTTTCATAATGTAATAATTTATATCTGCAAAGTGACTAGTAACTAAAGTTTTCAAATAATTGTAGTGGAGTAAAAGTACAATATTTGCCTCTGTAGAAGTAAAAGTATTGGAAATTGGAAATACTCAAGTAAAGTACAAATACCTCAAAATTGTACTTAAGTACAGTACTTAAGTAAATGTACTCAGTTACTTTCCACCACTGAGTATGATCGATCCCCTTATGGTCGCTAATCACAGAGGGTTTCACTGTGAACCTCCCGTTCGCTTTTGTACGCCTTTGAAAATAGCATGTCCCGCCAAAAATACATAGTAAAAAAGAAAAGTACACAGGAACCGAGCCCTTTTTAAGTAATAAGTTAACCAGGAAGTGAATGGAGCAGTAAATCTTCGGATCACGTTATCTCCTGGTTCTGTGTTTTCTTTTTTTCAAAAACTCGTCCGAGCTCCGCACCACGTTTTGAGGTTGTAGATCTGCTACTTTTGATATTTTTGAATTTGAATCTTGAAAAGTAACAGTTTTGAGGTTTTCACCCAACAGAGACGATTTACACATTTTTACAATCACATCTTCTGTGATTACACGGTTGCCCACATTTAGAAGAGACCAAGAAATATTATAGCCTAATTTCCCACAAATTATTATGTATTTGACCACGGACCTACCCTGGAATCCAGGCTGATTCAATACATTCTGCGTTCTTTTTTCTCTCTCACTTTGCTACTCGGTCTGGTAAGCCCATAGAGTTATAATATATCTAGAGGGGGCGGACTGCCCCGCCCCCAGCTATTCATTTCAATGAAAGTTGCTCAGTGGCGTAACGTTTCAAGCACCGGGAAGTCTGCCGGAAGCACCAATATCGGAGCCAATAGAGCAGGCCATATATAGAGTTATGAGCAGGAGCCCTAGGGTTTCAAAAGGTAGACGCACGACGTGCAGTAGCATTTTAAATGCGGAAGCGTTGCTATCCCAGACTTGACCACCAGGTGACGGCCACTTCTCTGTTCTACCTACCATGGTTCATGGGGCTTGAGTAAGCCTCCAATATCCAGGGGCGGGGCCGGGGTGAGGGGGGTGTTTCCAATGTAAAAATCGGGTCACTTCCTGACTTGCCTACGTTTTTGGTGACGTTTGGGAATACGAATCAATTAGGACCCTGGCCAGACTGCGTAGCGAAGTGAGAAAATAGCAGATCTGCAAGTTCACAACACACTGTGAGCTTGTAGATCTGCTATTTTCAAATAGCCGATGTATATAGGGTTAAAGTGGGTAAACAGATTTTGATGCTATACTGTATCAACTCATTTTGCTGGGGACCCCCTGGAACCTCCTCAAGGGTTCCCCGGGGGTCCCCGGACCCCACTTTGAGGACCTCTGTCCTAAATTTGCACTGAAAAATGTGTGAGCTCGTTAGGTCTGCAATTTTCAGCGTGCGACACCGAGTACGACGGAAGCATAAATTAAGACGTAAATTAGACGCTCCAAAATCACACACACACACACACACACGCACACGCACACGCACACACACACCAACACACACACACGCACGCACACACGCATGCACGCACGATCTGTGCAGGCCTTGGCACCAGCCTCCTATGAGCAATAAAAAATATGTCATTGTAATTGGTGCCAAGGGTGCGTCTACAAAAAAAAAAGAAAAGGAAAAAAGTAATGGACAGAATTATGAGCTCTGAATGTGAATTGCTGTTCATTATATGGTCTGGCCGTTATGGAGTGTGGAAAAGTACTATATTGACCTGAACCATTCAAACTGCACTTAATAACAAAACGCCATTTAAATGCCTGTCGATCCGTCTCACGATGTAAGTGGTTTACAAAAGCAGCGCTGTGGGATGCTGCCATCTACACACAGGAAGAATAATGGTTCTTAAATGGTTCCTTAAAAGGCTATATGGTTCCACAAAGAACCATCAACTACTCTAAAGAACCATTTGATCTAGTGAACGGTTCTTCATGTTCCTCATGTAGTTTTTAGAGAACCTATTATTTGTCAAAGTTCTTTGAGGAACCTTCAAACTCTTAAACCACGTCTTAACACATTGCGTGCCAGAGGTTTATTAAAATAGGGTGCATCTAGTGCCAGCATATCTTCCATCCACTTACGCTGATATGTGTCGTGCTGTAGAAGCCACGACGAGGACGCGCATGTAAACAAAGCCTGCGTGCGAGACGGCGGAGGGTCCCGACTAACGCCTGGAACAATAATATTCCTCCATTTCAGAGTGATCGCCGATCGAAAACGGCTCATTTCCACCACGTTAAAAAGAAATAGAAAGATATTAAGCTTCTAGTCAAGGAGTTAACATTGGACCGGCCGACCGGAAGCATTTTTGACATGGATCCACATCCGGCCTCTCCTTCTTAGAGACTCCTTGGATGATCCCAAAGTTTCGTTAGAGCGCCCCACGTGGGAAAAATATATATATAAAAAAAAAAGAGTCAAAAACGGGCTCTCAATGTGTTAATAGGGAGACATTCGTGTCGCACCACAACGCGTATAGGAAATTCATCGACTTTCATCGAAAATAGCAGATCCAAAACAATTTCTTCTATGGCATTACTCTGAAGAACCAGTTTTGGATCCAGTTGGCACCTTTATTTATATGTGTGTGTGTGTCTGTCTCAGCATGTATGTGTTCATGCTTGTTGCACACCGCATGCATATGATCAATAACTCATTCCAGTCTCTTAAACTGAAAAGGAATTGATTAAATATCTATTACAGAGAAATGCTGGACAGACAGATTCCGTGATTTTTCAAAGGTACAGTAAAATCGCTCGTTTTCGCTGGCAGCAGGGGCACACTATTACACTATTACTCTGGCAGTCAAAGAGTACAAAAACATTAAATACAAAATATTTTCAAATAAAAAATAAATACAAAAAAATGTAGTTAACGACCCATCGAAATTGGTCTGCGACCCCAAAACAGTGCAATAACCGACTTAATCTTGCTCATCCAGCTACCAGAATCAAAGCCGACACCCATGGAGTTCGGAATCGGCGTTGTAGAGGGTCTCACACCACACGGGTGCTCCTACTGACTCCACATTTTGCACACGTATTGCTCAGCGCTCTGGCTGTATCGGGATAGCAGGATCTTAATCGAGGCAAAAGTTTGAAATAACCTTTAATATTGATTTTGAAGTCATATCGCCTATAGCACAACCGATGGTCAGAAACCAATCAAGTACTTTATCATCATGCAGCATGCGTCATGCATTGCATGATTGCATGATCATTGCATGATCTCTCACTCTCTCTCTCTCTCTCTCTCTCTCTCTCTCTCTCTCTCTCTCTCCTGCTGTATGGATGGATGTCTTCATGCCTGTGGAACATGCGTGCATATATGATCAATAACTCATTCCAGCCTCTCCCAACAGCAATTGATGAAATTACCAATCTAATTACAGAGAGATGGCGGACAGAGAGACAGAAAGAGACTGAAAGAAAGGAGGAGAGAAAGACGATATCATTGTTTAGCAAATAATAACATTAAAAAAAAGAGACGTTATTGATTGATTGAATACTTTATTAGTCAGAAATGTAAACGATGTAGTGAACGATGCAAGTCGGGAACACATGATCATCATAGATGATGACCTTTGAGGAAGAATCGTGGTATTTTGGTTGTTTGTATCTAACCGTCACTTATAGTACCTTATGTTGTTTATTTTGTACTTCATGATGTGACATGATAATTTTGTAGCTTGTAGCAGCCAAGATGCCTAGGTCTTGATTGATTGATTGAAAACTTTATTAACAGTTTGCAAATAGTACGGTGGTACGATTTATACAATGATGCTAAAAGGATAACAGCCTGAAGGCTATTGTTTTGGTACAGCCTGTCTTGCTATGTTCCAGCTATAGAGCATAACTACGGTCTGATCCCTAGTGTTCGTTGGCAGAACTACCGCACCGCCAACCTGAGTGCATATCCATCACCAACTAGATTAGAATATTGTCTCTGACTCCACTTGCCTCATCAATTACTGATTGATCCAGAATTCCACGACACATTCTCCTCCACCCAACATTCCTCCATTTTATGGCCTTTGCCCACTTTCTGTTCCATGCATTCACCTTATTCCTGGCCATGCCCACCGCTTCCGGTCTAACGTAGGGGGTAGGGGGGGGCGGGGGAAGTCCATATCAATGTGTTTCCGGTGTACTTGCATTATACATATCAGTAGATGGCGTTAATACAATGTTCACAAATCCCAACCGCCATAAAACCCCCAAAAAGAAGAAGAAAAAGACCTGTGCCGTGTTGTGGGAGAGTATACAGTCTGAGTCTATGACAGTGTCGTAGACTGTACATACACGGCCCAACGTACAGTAGTATGCGTCTTCTTCCTTGTTTTTAAGCTTAAAGGCGGTTGGCAACCATCTTGTGTGTTGTTCTACAGTACAGGCTACAGGATTGGGGTAAATTGTATGTGCTTACATACTGGGGTTGTGCTTTGGGCTGCTGTTTTTCTGCATAGTGCAGGATAGTTGTGTTGTTGTGTATGTTGTTCATTATCGTTATTTCTTAACTTTGTATCGCTGTATCTGACAGTACTTTACTCTGTATCTGTAACTCTGTGACTCTAACTGCTGTACTGCCCCTTGGCGACTGAACCCCCCCCCCACACACACACTGCACTGTTCAATAAAGCTCTATCTATCTATGAGACACACAGGCCAAGTTTGAGAGCGTTCGGTCAGACGCTTTCCGCGTTAGGCCGACCACAGTTTGACACACAGGAGATTTGGTGCATTAATAGCAGGATGATTACGGAAAACACAAACCGTCTAGACTTAGAGATTTATATCCAGCAGCCAAACCCCTCACCAGCCATCTATAACCATTAAGACTAGTCTGCATTTATATCCTCCTAACCCCACAGACACACCTAACCACTTTCACTTTCTAAATGTTTAATAATGGCACAAATGGCAGATTTACAAGCTCGCAACGATGTTGAGCTAACGATAAACAAGCTGTTTAGATTATTATGTAGCTTCTATTATCGTTTTATAAAATAATAATAAAAAAATGAATTGTTTTGGACATACAAGGTTTCCACCCGACATCAACGGTAACCTGGGCTGTGAGACGGCATTGATGAGACGCTGGTACTTTCAAAGTTTAGTGGTTTAATGCTTCCTCCAAACTACAGTCACAAGTACACCCCAGAGGAGAGGAGGGAAGATAATGAGGAAGAGAGGAGGAAGTACAGAAAGGAAGCACGATCATGAAGCTAAAATGTGTCCCCGTGGTCACCCTCAGGCCCGGTGAGGAGAGAATGCACATACACTAGGGCATTCACAACTAATGATTTGTGTGAGTCGACTGTTTTGACCAATTAGTCGACGACTAGTCGACTAGTCGAAATTTTTTTTTATTTATTTATTTTTTAGGGGGGGGGCATTGTTTTAATGCCATCCTACTACTATATTACTATTATTATTATCCTCCTGCCCTTATTTTTATGCCGTTTTAAGGGAAGCGCTTCTGGCACAGCAGCACAGCACCACAGCAGCGTCTCCAAGGATCCCCATTGCCCAATAATAGGCTTTTATTGGGCATACTTTTGACCCCCTTTTGATAAAAAATAGTCAGGAGGATAATAATAATAGTAAGACGGGCCATTACTATGGCATTAAAACAAATTACAAAAAAAAAAAAAAAAAAAAAAAACTTTTTTTTTTCTTTTTCTTTTCCCCAACTATTCGACTAGTACCAACAGAGTCGACTAGTGGTTATACTAGTCGACTAGTCGACTAGTTGGTGAAAGCCCTAACATACACACACACACATACACGCATACATGCACGCACCTGCACGCACGCATACACACACATACACGCATACATGCACGCACCTGCACGCACGCATACACACACATACACGCATACACGCACGCACCTGCACGCACGCATGCACACACACATACACCACACGCACACACGCATACACACACATACACCACACGCACCTGCACACACGCATACACACACATACACCAAACGCACGCACCTGCACGCACCTGCACGCATGCATACACACACATACACCACACGCACGCACCTGCACGCACGCATACACACATACACCACATGCACGCACCTGCACGCACCCATACACACATACACCACACGCACGCACCTGCACGCACCCATACACACATACACCACATGCACGCACCCATACACACATACACACATACACCACACGCACGCACCTGCACGCATACACACACATACATACGTTTACCTTTATTTACCTAGGGTAGGTATGCTGAGCTTGAGTGCTCTTGCGTGTGTATATGTGTGCATGCATGCTCGTGTGTGACAGCTGGCTGTCCTGAGCAGTGTGTGTGCCTGTGCGTGTGTGCGTGCGTGCGTGGCCATGCACGTTTAGGTGTGCGTGTCTGTGTGTTTTTCTTTTACCTTTATTTACCCAGGATAGGTGTGCTGAGCTTGAGTGCTCTTGCTTGTGTGTGTGCTTGCGTGCTCATGTGTGACAGCTGGCTGTCACACGCTCTCTGTGTGTGTGTGTGTGTGTGTGTGTGTGTGTGTGTGTGTGTGTGTGTGTGTGTGTAGGTCAGAGGTACAGGCCAGGCTGCACACAGGTAGTGCTGTTGCTCAGTTAATGCAGGGTCACCAGGTCACATCAGTCCCTAGCTGGTCGTCCACACACACACACACACACACACACACACACACACACACACACTCACACACTCTCACACACTCACACACTCACACACTCACACACTCACACACTCACACACTCACACACTCTCACACTCTCACACTCTCACACTGTCACACTGTCACACTGTCACTCTGCCCCTGGATGACTGGACGATGGCTCCAATCTACACCGTGAAAACGTCACGGTGTTATTGAACCCTGAACAGTGTACCAGTCCATTTGGTTCCATTTGCCAGGGTAAATCTGCTACTTTAACAAAATCTCTTGCCAAAAACACAATTAAATCGTTAATCGCAATTATTTCTACGACAATTAAATCGTCAACTTAAATGTGTAATGGTGACAGCCCTAGTTTTTATTCTGCATCATATCTCCCTGTGGAATATCCCTCTGTTCCATGACTAAGTATTCAGGCAGGAAGGCATTCGCAGCACAAAGTGTTCAAACCCTGGTCAATAGAAGGCTTCAGATAGACGTCGCTATTGATTAGTTCTGAGGTTAGGATGCGACGCGAGGGAGACCAGACGGACCACCGTGGGAGATTTAACCCATTAAGACCCAGAAAGCGTTTTGTGTCATTTTAAGATTTCGTTTGCTATTCAAAAAATAGCAGATCTACAAGCTCAGCTTGTAGATCTGCTATTTTTTTAAAAATCATGAAAATGTGTGCAAATCTTTGAATATAATATATATTTTGAGACCCCCATCTCAAAATGTTTTGTTCCAGGGACCCCCCACAGAAGCAAAGATTTGAGTAAAAAATTTTTGCTTTAAAAAAAAATACTCAAAGATTTGCACAAATGTTCACAAATAGCAGATCTACAAGCTCATAGCTTATGAGCTTGTATATCTGCTATTTTTGAATAGCCAAATAAATCTTAAAATGACTCGGATGCTTTGCCGGTCTTAATGGATTAAAGGAAATGGAGCGTAGAAAAGTTCATTTCAAGGACCCATAGTTTTGATTATGCTTTTTTAGGCCACCGCTTCTCAAACTTTATATTAGAATTTCAAGGATCCACCTGAGCTTTGACAGTATACAAATGGAACCGAATGGACCCGTAAGGGTCCATTCGGTTCATTTTGTACACTGTCAAAGTTACAGACTTGTAGACATAGGACATTTTGTGCCATTTTGTGCAACATTGTTTTCTCAACTCAACAGTAAAGTGGCCAAATTGTCAAATATTACCTAAGAAAGGGGCAGACATTGTGAAAATAGCCGATCTACA
This sequence comes from Gymnoscopelus braueri, assembly GCF_963280865.1. NCBI lineage: Eukaryota > Metazoa > Chordata > Actinopteri > Myctophiformes > Myctophidae > Gymnoscopelus > Gymnoscopelus braueri. The sequence goes on from NC_137611.1 coordinate 10,191,586, forward strand.
AGCTCACAACGCCTCGCAGTGCGAGGCGTTGTGAGCTTGTAGTTCTGCTAAAAGAAGCAGATCTACAAGCTCACAACGCCTCACAGTGCGAGGCGTTGTGAGCTTGTAGTTCTGCTAAAAGTAGCAGATCTACAAGCTCGAAATGCGGCGCGGAGCGGTCTGCTACTTTTGACTCTTTTTGTGACCCTGTAGTATGATCAAGTAGGGCGATGATGTACGGAAAAACACCAAAAGTTAGAATTGGGAGAAAAGTGGTTCTCTACCCGACGACAGCAACGATTCACAGGTTGAAGACTTCTCACCTGTCAGCGAGGTCCTCGCTCTCTTAGCTCTGTTTCGCCTGAGGGAAGAAACTAAAGAAACTTTAAGGAAAAGTGAAGTTGGAACACGACTCATGCATTTTTAAATGGTTGCTGTCAGGCAGAAACACCTCCTAACTCCATATTTCAACTTTTTATATTATTATCTTTTTGGTAAATGAAGGCCCTGCGTCGTCATACTACAGTCTCACACAAAAGTAGCAAAAAATAGCCGATCTACTGTATTGTAGATCGGCACTTTTTGCTACTTTTGCTTACTTTTTGCTAGCTTAAAAAAAAATATATATATTGATGCAAATCATGCAATGAAAAGTGTTAACACGAGCTTATACATTCCCTGAAAAATACATTCCCTGAAAAATAACAAGTTTCATGAGAGAGTGAGCTGTTGGAGTTACCAGGGAGTTAGGTGTGCGTGTGCGCGTGCGTGCGTGCGTGTGTGTGTGTATGTGTGTGTGTGGGGGGGGGCGGGGGGGGGGGGGTGTGTGTGTGTGTGTGTGTGTGCATTCAGCTCCTAATGTATGCAGATTGACTACAGTCTCATGTGTAATTCCAGATTGAGCATCGTTAACAGACTATGTGTCTGTCTCTCTCTCTCTCTCGATCTGTCTATCGCTCCATCTCTCCCTTTCTCTCTGTCTGTCTCGCTCTCTCCCTCTATTCCTTTCTACGTGTGTCGCTTTATCCATCTATGCCTTTCTCTGTCTGTCTGTCTGTCTCTCTCTCTCCCTCCTTCCCTCACTCTCTCTCTATACCTCTTTTCCCTGAACCACTCTGTTCTTCATTGTCGTGCTCATTCATTCTCCCCTGCCCTAGCAATCTCTCTCTCTCTCTCTCTCTCTCTCTCTCTCTCTCTGTGTCTCAGTTTTCAATTAACCCATTAAGACTATAATATGTTGTTCCTTAGGGTCCCAGAAGCAAAGATTTGAGTTAAAAATGTTCGCTTAAAAAAAATATATATTCAAAGATTTGCACACATTTTCACGATTTTTCAAAAATAGCAGATCTACAAGCTCATAGCGCGGCACTCTGTGCCGCGCTATGAGCTTGTATATCTGCTATTTTTGAATAGCCAAAGTGTAAAATAATTTTTTTTTTTAGCTCAAATCAAAAAGAGACACAGATGCGTTCCAGGTCTTAGTGGGTTAAATCCGATTAAATGGAGCTTTATTGGGAAACATGATTACGTCGCCAAAGCAGGTGTGAAATGGAAACAAAAATAAGAAATGCAAATTCATGTTAGGCCAAACAGAACAAAGAAATGTGTCAACAGAGATGTGTGTAACATTGTAGTAGCTTTGGTACGAAAGTAAAGATTAATTTCAAATCGTAAACAGGAAAATGTTATTTTGTTTCCTTCTTTCTTTTAATTAACCCTTTATTTAACCTTAATTAACCTAGACAATTACCCATCGCTGAAAGGGTAGAGATGCTCTCTGAAAAACAAGAAGGTCCCAGGTTCAATTCCCGGCTATGGCAATGTCGAGGTCTCCCTGAGCAACACACTTAAAGACATTCAGATTATGGTCTTATGGGTCTTGAGGTATTTTCTACCAAACAGACTACTACAGATCACTAGACGTCGAATGCAGTCTGTCGGAAGGTGTGAAGAAAAGTCGCTGAATGCACCTGAGAGCCGACACCGACACGATCGCCCCCATTTTTTCCCGCCGACCGCACGCTGGGGGGCGGTTCTTGTATTCTTGTATTTGTTTTACTGAGGATAAGGTTAGAAATACGTGTAGGGTTAGGCATAGTTTTACTGAGGGTGTTGCTCTTGCTCTGCGTGCGTGTGTGTGTTATCCTGCACGTGTGCGAGTCAGGCACGTGCGCAGTAGAAGGCGGTACAGTCCTCTCAGTCCTCTCGCCTACAGGGTCAAATATGGGAAAAATTGGCAAACATTTTGTGATAATAGAAGTGGAGACACATGGAAAAGTAGAAAAGTAAACAAGAATGTGTGTGTGTGTGTGTGTGTGTGTGTGTGTGTGTGTGTGTGTGTGTGTGTGTGTGTGTGTGTGTGTGTGTGTGTGTGTGTGTGTGTGTGTGTGTGTGTGTGTGTGTGTGTGTGTGTGTGTGTGTGTGTGTGTGTGTGTGTGTGTGTGTGTGTGTGTGTGTGTGTCCTGGGCATGAGGTTAAACTGCCCCGTTGTAACTACCATCGTCAATGTAGTAAGTGCAGTGGATGCATTTGCAATTTCTGTGGACTATGTAGCTTGCATACAAGAAGGCACTTCTCACCGGTTGAATCTACCAACAGCCGACGCTACCTAACGGCCCCTCCTTCCCATGAACAGCTACCGGGAAGAGAGGCAATAGACCCGGCGGCCTTCCAGCGGTATGTCCGTCCGCTGTCGGAATAGTAACGGGTGGACTTCCAGGCCCATGATGAGAACAACTACAGAGAGAGAACGACAAGCAGCAGTGCAAGACTAAGCAGTTTGTTTCCTCTGGTGATCCAGCCTAGGACATTATACCCACGGACTTGTTGTTGGAGGGTTTCGAACAACTTGGGATGCCCAAAGAGGAGGCAGAAAGGCTGGCAAAGTACTGTGCTGTCTCTGCTGCCATATGTGGCGGAGACGCCCCTACTTGGAGTGCTGAGTGACATGCGTGTTGTATCATGAGGACATATCTATGAGTTTGTGAATGTAACCTTTACTGCACCTAAAATATTTGTGTCCCTGTATGCTTTCCCTGTGTGTGGACATAAATAAATTGTTAAACTGTGTGTGCGTGTGTGCGTGCGTGCGTGCGTGCGTGCGTGCGTGCGTGCGTGCGTGCGTGCGTGCGTGTGTGTGTGCGTGTGTGTGTGATTGTGATTGTTTTCATAGACCTGATTACTTGTTTTTCGGATTGCTTGTTTATCGCCAAACCTGGCAACATTGACTATGCGACGGTAAACGCTAATAATGTTTTTTATATAAGTGGTGGCAACATTTTTAGACGCCACACGGGTCTTCCCAACAATAGCGAAGATTGAAGTCAGTGTGAACATGGCCAAATGATAACTTAATAGCCAAACTAGGTCTAATGAAGCACGCTAGCATTTAGGCTAACTCTGTTCCCTGAGGCTGCAGTGCAACTTGCACTGTCTGCAACTGTTGCAGTGTGAATGAGGGGAGCGGAGGGCGGTTACTGCGGAGGACGGGCCGTCTCCCCATTGGCTTAAAGGACGGGCCGACGGGGAAGTGTCCCCATTGGCTTAAAGGAGTGAAGGACAGCCATGACAGCCAATGATGAATAGGTGGCGACTAGGCGTCGACTAGGTGTCGAATGATGATTAGTCTGACTGTTTGTAGACTCAGGCGCTCTTCGAGCACCTGGTAAAAAAGAAGGTGGAAAAGTAGATGATTGCCCTAGCCAGAGCCATGAGCTATTTCTGTAGTATAAGTTGGGAGAGAATTGGACACGTTAGTAGTGTGCAGAAATACAGGCCGGCTGGACCGGGCTTCAATTAGGTACTGTAGCAGGATGTGTTTATTGTAAGTCTCCATGGATAAAGAGTGCCTTATAAATGCCTACATTGTAAATTGTAATTTAATTGTTTTAAATGGTATATCTCTGTTTGTATGTACGGCACAGTACAGGTCTATATGCTCATGTACTGACATCAACACAGTGCAGGAATACACATACATTAGCCATGACGCTTGTACACAAGCATCATGTGTAGGGATGGGAAGATATGACATTTTCATGTCACGATCATTGTGACCAAAATAATTGCGATTTACGATATTATCACGATAATGTAAATATGCTTACAAATCTTAAAATGCCACTTTGTATATCTTAGATATCTTAGAGGGGGGGGGGGGGGGAGATGAAGATGATTAGATATTCTAGAAAGACAGGAACTGACCATGTCCTTGTTTATGACTCTTAACACATTCGGTGCCAGAACAGATTACGTTCAGTGCCAGAAATCTCACCATTGAGCTGCGCGGCACTGTTTTAAGCTGTAGACTCCAAGACGAGCAATCCATGGGGAAAAAAAGCATGCATGCATTTTGGACGATGGTCCTGGCTAACGCCTGGAACGATAACATCTTTCACGCGGGTCACATTGGCAAAGCGATCGCCCATACAAAATGAGTCGTTTTCCCCAACGTAAAAAGTTTCTGGGTTATAGGGGTTTTAGAGAAGGAGATGACGGAAGCGGATGGGGAGCCATGTGTTTTGGCACGGTGATCTATAAGGCCCTTCCTTCTCAGAAACACTGTGGGTGATTCCAGAGCTGCTCCAGCCCCTCCTGTGTGAAAAAAAAAAAAAAAAAAAAGAGACTGAGACTGAAAACACGGTTCAGACCGTTTTCGGCACCGAAGCGCTACTCGGTGCAAACACGGTTCAGACCGTGTTTGGCACCCGATGTGTTAACAGCTGCTGGGTAGAAGCTCTTCCTGAGCATTGAGCCTCAAACTCTTACCAGTCCACAAACACTCTGTTTCCAGAGGTGTTGCCTTTCTACATCTCTGCATATCTGTCTGTGTGTCGTTATCTCAATATGCCCAAATATGGATGACTGATGTCATAGTACTGGTGTCATACTGACAAAACACATCTTATTATTAGCACATTTCATCTTATAGATCTTGCTAAAATGGCCATTCACTTTGAGTAACGTCATTTGCTATTCCATAATAATGATGTCATCAAGGAATGACATCACACCATCGTCATCACATTCAACATAATTGTCCTTTTAAATGTTTTTATCCTATTTCCCAACACAACACCATTCAGCAACTGTTACCAACACATTGCCTTAATTGCCTTCTAACCTCTTCTGTAAATTAGTTGCACTGATTCACAGTGGTGCTGGTGTGTGAAATGTTTCACTGGACGATACGTCTGAAAGGAGGACATAGGCTTTCCTTTCCGGCTGCTGTGGTAGTCGGACACAAGCTGTACTCTTTTGGAGGTTACGGTAACAGTCATTATATTGATGTCCACATCTTCAACACACTGTCTTTACGCTGGATGAAGTTGACCACAGTGAAAACTGGAGGAGGAGAACATCACCTTGAGGTTCCCTGCGTGCGCGCGGGCCACACAGCTGTTCTGGTAGAAGATATTGTCTACATCTGGGGGGGATATCCTTACTGTAACGTGCTTTATTCATTTGATGTTGACAACCACAGATGGTCCAAACCCAATATTTCTGATACCGTTCCAGAGGGGAGGAGCTACCACTCAGCCTGTGTCTTGAGGAAGGTCATGTATATTTATGGAGGAATCACACAGCTGACTGGACCCACTAATGACATCTACAAGTTGGACACCACCACAATGGTCTGGTCTTTAATTAACACCAGAGGAACTCCTGCACCTGTTTCATCATATCACTCTGCCACTATCATCGGGACAAAGATGTTTGTATTTGGGGGCAGGGGGAACCAGTGGGACGTCTACAACAACAAGGTCAGAGTGTTTGACACAGAGACCAACTGCTGGCTGAGCACACCTTCTGCACAGCTTCTTCCGGAAGGATGCGGGATGCATTCAGCCTTTGCCTACAATGGAGAGCTGTACATATTTGGCGGCAGCAACTCGAAGCAATTCTTCAATGATCTGCGGAAATTCAATCCACAGACCCACTCATGGAAGAAGGTTGAGCCCAAAGGGAAAGCCCCGTGTAGCACGACTTGGATGTGCTGTTGCATGGTGGGAGATCGTATCTTCCTCTTTAGAGGATGCAACCCACTTGATTACCTATATATCTTAGATTTAAATCCTAATCTGAAGATGTTATGCAAACTAGCAGTTATTCAGTACGGTGTGGAGCAGTCTGAACTCACACATGACATCAGGTGGGAACTGGCAGCCATGACCAACAATAACTGAAAACCTAACATAGCCCTATAAAAAGAGAAACAAACTGTGGTGATCCCATTTAAATAAATAAACAAACAAACAAACAAACAAAACAAACTGCAAGTGGCAACGGGGTCGAAGCATATCAGAGACAGATGATGAAGAGGAAGATGATGGCCCTCAGGAGAAAATGCAGACGAAGAGGAAACATAAAAACATCATGTGGTTCACAGTGACATGTGTAGACCAAGGACCAGTGGAGATTATACCCAGAGCTAAGTGGATGATGTGGGAAGACGGATTCTCATCTGGAACTGTTACCTCCGCGACCCTCTGGATAAGTGGATGAAGATGGATGGCTGGATGGATGGATGGATGGCTGGATGGATGATGGATGGATGGATGGATAAGTGGGTGGATGGATGGATTCACCAAATTAACACGTTGCCTGCCATGGACGCATAAAGTCGTTCTATTAACAAGACCAGGAGACCTGGTTCTGCCAGACCCAGAATAAGTACTTTATAAGATCAGAGCACTACGTCACGGCTAAGCCGGACTTCACATGACGTGTCAGCCTGTGTCTATGCCCATGTATAGAGGGACAAAAGATGGACAGACATTTATCCCCATATATGGACGAAATAGGGACATGTGGGATAGGGGATGTAAAATAGTCCACTTGCCTGCCAAGACGCATAAAGTCGTTCTATTATAAAAACAATTTTTAGAATTCCACAAGGGGCACCCTAACACAGCTTTGGAATGATCCATCGTCACTTAGAGAAGAAGTATGTGGATGTGACGTTATTCCAAAAAACGTCACATCCATCCACCCTGACTATGGGATTTTTAGAACAAGACCAGGAGACCTGGTTCTGCCAGACCCAGAATAAATTCCTAGTACTTTATAAGGACTTCATATGACGGACTTCGTATGACGTGTCAGCCTGTGTCCCTTTTATGCCCATGTATGGAGAAGAAAGGGTCCCTTTTATACAGCCGGTCTTTTTCGCCCATGTATGGACGAAAGGGGGCAGAGCCTCATGTAGGTTGCCGACCCTCTGGGTCTGGCAAAAACACTCCTAACTCAGTTTCTTTTTTTTTTGCATTGAAAACCACGGGCCATAGCCCCAAAATGGCCGATCGGTGTTGGAATGTTATTGTTCCAATGGACACACGGATCCCTCCGCCTTCTCACAGGGACTTTTTTTGGTACACAATCTGGCTTCCACTGAGTTTCAAAGATCGTCTGATTAAGGTAATTACGCTGGCAAGGGGATAAAAAACAATGTTTAATATCTTGGCAGGTAATGTTAAGACTAGAGAGAGGGGCGTGTCTATACAATGAATATATATATATAATATCTAAATACTGAATCAAGCAACTGTCCGGGGTGCTCCCAAAAGCCTGATAATTTTCGCGATAATTACAGTACCCCGCGATATTGTTATCGTGGACATTTTTTATCGCGATATACGATAATATCGTCCCATGCCTAGTCATGTGGCCGAGAGTCCCTGGTTTATAGTGGTCGATTTTTTTACATTGCCAACTCTCACATGTACATAAACATTTCAAATATAAAGTGCTTACCCCCGAGCCACTGATGTTACAAGGCGATCCGTACCGCGATAAGTACCCGTATCTCCCGTATTGTTCAATAAAAAGCATTTTAATCCGATCGCCGGCCATTTTCTCCAAATTTTCTCCATTGCTTTCAACCGTGCGACACTAATGGTTGGGAGGTGTATTGCACTCTGATGATCGGATTAAAATGCTTTTTAGTGAAGAATACGGGAGATACGGGTACTTATCGCGGGTCGGATCAACGTGTAACATCCGTGGCTCGGGGGTAAGCACTTTATGTTTGAATTCTGAACGTTTATGTACATGTGAGAGTTGGCAATGTAAAAAAAATCGAACACCACTATAAACCAGGGACTCTCGGCACCATGACTGTCATGGTATGACAGTCATGTTTCAGGGCTACACATACATATGACTGACAGTGTTTATGGTCTGTCTGTCTCTCTGTCTCTCTCTGTCTCTCTCTGTCTCTGTCTGTCTCTCTCGCTCTCTCTCTCTCTCTCTCTCTCTCTCTCTCTCTCTGGAGTGAGCAGTAGTTTTTCAGCAGGTTGAATAGTAGATAATAATTACACATCCATTTCCATATCCAGTCCTCTCTGATAGGTTAACAGACTGTTGCCAGGGCTCTCACCCGTCTTTCTCCACACACTGTAACTATCAGGTGACAGAGTGACATGATGTGATGATGACGGGGACAATGAGCTGCCATAGTTCAGTGATTATCAACCTTTTTCATTTGAAGGACCCCCAGTCCACAGACCCCCATAGGATTGGTATTTAAGATACTCCCTCTAACTCACTCCTCCTCATTCTACTGCTCTGCCACCACGATGTGGAATACCCTGACACCATCCATTAAAGCAGAGGTTCTCAACCTTTTCAGCCTCTGTGACCCCCCAAAATAATCATATTTGAGCTGGGGGACCCCCCATTTTGTTTGACTCCGTTCCACAGATAAATATTGTGAAAATAGCCAATCTACAAGCTCACAACGCCTCGCGCTGCGAGGCGTTGTGAGCTTGTAGATCGGCTATTTTCACAATATTTGCCTCTTTCTTATATTATTTGACAATTTGGCCAATGTTTTATAATATAGTTTTGTTGATTACTTTTGTTGCAGTAAAACTTTTTCTTTTCTTTCTTTCATATTATTATTTTTTTAGATATTAAAAAGGTCTTAAAAGTCCTTAAATTGTCACTTCACTATCATCTGGGGACCCCTCCAAAATCATGTGGGCCACCTCTGGGGGTCCCAACCCACAGGTTGAGAACCACAACCAAGGATGTGAATCTCTGGTTGCTTTAAAAATTGGCCTGGGAATTCCCATTGAAAATGAGGGCTCATACACTGCCGTCGTTTTTCTCCTCTGTAAATATAGCTGTTTGTATTTGTTGATGCCATGAGGCCCAATATCTGCCTGCCACTTCACCTTCCTTTCTTTTTTCCCTTCCTTGGGTTCCCTGTTCCCTCTGTCACCCCCCGCCCCCCCGCCCCCCCCCCCTCTGTCCTTATATAAGCCATGGTGGCATGTTGTGTCGCTGACAGAGGAGACCTGAGGATTCAGCAGCACTGTCTCTCCTCACTCAACAGGAACCCCCTTCTGTCTGTCTCCGTGTTTCATGGGGGAACGGTGACAGCTGAGCACTTGACCTCAGGCCCGGAGCACAGGAGATCAGTGGAGGACGGATAACACACACGCACGCGCACACACGTTTTTATTACTATGCTTTTTAGGACATCAATTTTTTTTTTTGACAGTTCACATTTGTTGTACTGTAGCATACAATTTGCGTAGAACCACTCATTTTCTTGGCAGCTTGACTACCTTAATCATAACAAACACAAGAAAAACAGCAGACGCAAAAAATACACAAACGCAAGTATACACCACCGGTTTGACATGATTGAGGACATCAATATTTTAGGGCTGTAAGCTGCCCAGCTGTGGGATGGCCCCGCGAACTATGGGACGAATGGCTCCCGGGTTGCCAGATCATGTGCGCATATCCCCCCACGGATGCGTCTACTGGGTATAGACTATTTTATAAATGCTTGTTTTTGGCTTTTCTGCCTTTATTGATAGTTTTCAGTGAAGTTGGACGGGAAAGATGGGGAGAGACACGCAGCAAAGTTCGTCGGGAACGGGACTCGAACCCACAATGTGCTGTCAGGATACTATAGGTGCCCGGACCGCTAGCCCAGCCTTTTTGGGCCATTTTGAACCCAACCTAAATAGACAAATAATCCACATGGTAGTAATATAAACACACACACACACACACACACACACACACACACACACACACACACACACACACACACACACACACACACACACACACACACACGCTCACACACACGCTCACACAAAAGCACTCTGTCACCACACATTGTCTGTTGCTTTCTGTCTCGGTTCTCATCTCCTCTTTGTGTGTGTGTGTGTGTGTGTGTGTGTGTGTGTGTGTGTGTGTGTCATGGTGTTCCACTCCTTACACCCCGTCGCATGGCGCTCTTCACTCTGACATTTCCAACGTTGGTCCAGAAAGCTGTGGGTGATTTTCTTTGCTCTCGTGCCCATCAGTCATATATAATGATACAGTCACACTCCTGTTGTAAACACCTCAACACAGGGTTCACATGAGAGGGTTTACACCAAATGTAACCTCACCAGACTTTCCACCGCGGAAGAAAGACTGGTATTCATTCTAAACTGAGCCGTGTGATCCGGTTTATAAAAATAAATAACAATAATTGGGTTCCGGTGGTTGTTTCCGGTTGGCGTGGCATTGTTTTTGTTCAGAAAAACAAATAACGCACATCCTCCGTTCCTTGGTGCTGAGCCTTAACTGCAAAACAGTAATATAAGAGAACAAAATGGGGGCTCGCAACTCACTTTTTCAATGCTCCAAGCTTTATTAACAAACAGCAGATAGTATACGACGTTTCGTCTTTTTCAAGTATAAACAAGAAAGCAGGAAATTACCTCTTTTTATACAGGAATGAATAATTTGGTTACCAGCCCCACCTGGTGAACAGGGGCGGTACCGAGACTTAATAAACTTTTTTTGGTTTTTGTTCCCCACATAATGCGAATCAATCTCGGCAGTCACGCTACGAGTTAATATATAAAAGATGGATTTAAATACCAAACCATTATTATACCAAAAGAAACCTAAACGATTATACCAAACTAAACATATTTTAAACCGGGGGAATCATTTTGGAGGTGCACTGACTGCGCCGGATGGTTCCGGTCCTGGGTTCCGGCCGCCTGGTGACGTAACGTTGTTTCCGTCCAGACTGGATCAGAAACCCGAAAATGTTATTGATCCCAGGCTACACGAAATGTATAGATCGAGGGTATACACAGTATTGATTGATTGATTGAATGAATACTTAACCCATTAAAACCTGAGGCGATTCTTTAAAAAAATCTAAATCCCAACAGTTTTTTGAAATAAATAAATAAAATGTTTTCAAGGTTTTTCAAAAATAGTAGATATACAAGCTCATAGCGCGGCACCGAGTGCCGCGCTATGAGCTTGTATTATCTACTATTTTTGAATAGCCAAAGAAATCTAAAGCGACACAGATGCGTTAATGGGTCAGGTCTTAATGAGTTAATTAGAAATGTAAACAGCACGGAGAATAATAGAATAATAACACATGAATACATTGCCATGCATTTTGTTGGCATCAACAAACACAAATAGCTATATTTACAGAGGAGAAAAATGATTATTTATTACCGTATTATTACATAGTGAAGGGCATGGCTCTACTGGTAGATTGTGGTCTACCTAATTGGGAACCGCTGATATTATATATTCAACTGATAAACAACAAGCCGTCGACGCACATTTTCCACTTTTTAATGAATACAAAATGTACCTTCAATTTGTCCGTATCATAGTAATTCTCGGCTGCTCATTAATGTTTTCCATTCTTGGTTCAACCTGTGACTAATGCAATTAAAAAAAAGTTAACAATTTTATCCAGAAGAATTGCACTCAGTAGAGCACAGCTCAGTAGGGGGTGCACACATGACTTGATATGAATTTAGAGTAGCCAATTATTTTTTTGTGCCATTTCCCTCCCAATGTAGTGATTATGCCAACACATTTATTCCTTATTTTTTTTAACCCATTAAGACCGGGGACGCGTCTGTGTCATTTTAAGATTTCTTTGGGCTATTCAAAAATAGAAGATATACAAGCTCATAGCGCGGCACCGAGTGCCGCGCTATGAGCTTGTAGATCTGCTATTTTTGGGTAAAAACCGTGAATATCTATATTTTTTTAAGCGAACATTTGTAACTCAAAATATTTGCTTCTGGGGGATTCTACAAATGTCTTCTAAATCCTAACAGCTTTTTGAAAAAAAACGTATGTTGCTGTAAGTGGTTCTCAAACCTTTTCATGTCAAGGACCACCCAAAATGATATGTGTTTGGCCGCGGCGGACCCCCATCTCAAAATATTTTGTTCCAGGGACCCCCCCAGGAGTTGTAACACGAGTTAAAAATGTTCGCTTAGAAAAATATGTATTGAAAGGTTTGCAAAATTTTTCACGATTTAAAAAAAATAGCAGATCTACAAGCTCATAGCGCGGCACTCGGTGCCGCGCTATGAGCTTGTATATCTGCTATTTTTGAATAGCCAAAGAAATCTAAAAATTAAACAGATGCGTTCCCGGTCTTAAAGGGTTAAAGATATTTTTGGGTCTTTTTGCCTTTATTGATAGAGTAAGTGGAGACACACAGGAAACGGGGGGAGAGAGAGATGGTGAGTGACATTCAGTAACTCGGCTCGACTCTGAGAGTGAACAAAATGGAACCGTCTTTGTCTCTTTGGGAGCTCCCAATCTACACTGTAAAATCCTCAGTGTTCATTTAAACTCTGAGAGTGAACAAAATGGAACCAAATGGATGCCTTAACCCATTCAATCCGAGAACGTGTCATTTTAGATTTCTTTGGGCTATTCAAAAATAGCAGATATACAAGCTCATAGCAGGCTCATATCTAAACTGACAGATGCTTTCCCGGTCTTAATGGGTTAAGGTCGTTTCAAAACGGGGAGCGGTGGACGCGGGCGTTCTCGCTCGGATCAGCGGGCGAGCATTGTTGTTTTGTCATCCTGAACGTATAGCGGGGGAAAAAAAACTCTACCACAATCCAGCTCTTGCCGCCCGCGGGCGTGTGCACGAAACGAGCCCCGAGTGCGAGAATTTCATGGGGCCGCACCGCCCTTCAACTTCTCTGCGCGTCCCAAATAATCGCCCGCCTCTCATTGAAAATGAATTATTATGTGCGTGTCAATCGTTCCCCATCTGAAACGACCTTAAAGGTTCTATGACATTCATTTTAACTTTTTTTATTTTTTATGTTTTTTGGGGGGTTTTATGACCTCAATTACACCCCAAAAATCTGAACTTTGAACATTCAGTGGATTTTCTGTGGTCTGGGGTTTTCTGAAAAATTAGGCTGAAAAGTAATCTGAGCTTGGCCCTTCGGCAGTGAGGTCACAGTCGATTAATCCCGCCCACTCTCCTCCTAGCCCCTCCCCTCCCCTATCCTTTCCTTTGGGGGGGACGGAGCAGAGGCGATGATTGACAGGCAAAATCCCTCACCAGCGACACCCGCAGGCAAAGATTTATTTTTTCATTGCAGTTGAAAAGGCTTTAGAAATGTGAGAGAAAAACACCTGCCATGGATCAATGGAGTGGAATTTTTTGTTAAAACTTTCTATACACGTTTGAAGGACCATGACAAAGACTTTTAATGTGTGGTAAAACTGAACGTCATGAAACCTTTAAAGGAGAATTACGGCCAACGTTATTCTTACCTTTATTGTGACGTTATGATATCCTAGGACAAGTGGTACAGTACAGAAATTCCATAACGGATCCACCACAGTTAAAAACTCGCACCTATAGGTCTCGCTTGAAATCGCTTATTTGAATAGCTTTTTTTCCTTTTTTTTCCTGGAGAGATCTGATGTTTACAGTGAGAGAACATTATGCTGTTGATCTTGAATGCACTCAAGTGTAAGGCCAGCTTTCACGACACTTCCGGCACCTGACCGGAAGTGAAAAAAAAGCTAAAAAAAAACGCGATTTCAAGCGAGACCTATAGGCACAGGTTTTTAACTGTGGCGGATCCGTTATGGAGTTCTGGAATTTCTGTACTGTACCAAACGTCCTAGGATATCATAACGTCATAATAAAAGGTAAGAATAACGTTATTTCTCCTTTAATAGGTCCATTTGGTTCCATTTGCACACTCTCAGAGTTACAGACCTGTAAGGGTTCATCATTTGGACCCTCAGGGGGTCCCTGGACCGGACGTTGAGAAACGGTGGCCTTTTGACATTTGGACAGATGTAAGGAATGATGTAAGGAAACAAAGAGGAAGTGAGGAAGCAGGAAAGGAAGCTGAGATGTGTCCCTGTCTGTCGGTCTCCCTCAGGCTTGTCTTGTCCTTCTTGTCCTAGCAGATGTCCTGACAGCATCACACACACACACACACACACACACACACACACACACACACACACACACACACACACACACACGTTTGTACTACTATACCTCTGAGTACATCACAATGTTAGTACGCCGATTTTATGAATGCCATTTTCCCCCCAAAAAATTCAAGTTTTTACAGTAAGCCTATAAAAAATAGCAGATCTACAACGAATTGCGCTGCGACACGTTGTGAGCTTGTAGATCTGCTATTTGTCGGTGCACAACACCAGCGCGGAACTACCGGTACGTACAGGTATAGTCAACCATAAATGATTCTAACTCTTAACCTGTAAATACCAAATTCTAACACCGACCTGAATCTTTTCCTAGTTGTTTTGCTTAAAACAACAATTCTTCTTGTAGAAAATGGTTCCTCACAATGCCTGTTTCTGATACTTGTGGGGATAATGGCTCTCACAAGTATAGCAATACACACACACACACACACACACACACACACACACACACACACGCACACGCACACGCGCACACGTGCACACACACACATGACATGACATATGAACAGACGCTGTCTTTATCTCATTGCTGCAGGCATTCGCGCGCCGAATGGGCTTCTCTGATCTCTCTCTCTCTCTCTCTCTCTCTCACACACACACACACACACACACACACACACACACACACACACACACAAAGGCTGGCATCTGTGATGTGTGTGTGTAAACATGTACATACATTCCCCAGTACGCTGTCTTCATGTGAGTGCGTATGCATTCTGCATGCATACGTACATACATTATTTTGTGCCTATAACGCTTGATTTAGGCTATTCTTACTCGCATACACGCGTGTGTCGCGTGCCGCCAAAAAACAGCAGATCTACAAGCTCACAACGGGTCGCTCCGCGACGCGTTGTGAGCTTGTAGATCGGCTATTTTTAGGTAGTGAATGCAGGCTCTGCGAGAAGAACTGGGGCAATGATTCACTGCTGGCCGTGTTCATTCAACCTCCATGGTGGCTATTTTTAGATTATTATTATGAATGTGATGTAATTAAACCCTCTGGGTACAGGAAATCTCTCTGCTGTGATTCATCTTATTGTTGAATATGAATATGATTGCTGTGATTTTTAGGATTTGTGTTATTATTATAATTTTTGTTGTGGTAATGTTAGCCTCTGTGGGAATTCATGAAAACAGATACATTTACAACCCAGTTCCACAACAGAAAAGTAGAGAAAAATAAATTATTATTCTTATTATTATGAATTTTTATTATTATGATATGTTATCACTAATTGGCAGCAAAAATGTCAGTCTTTGCCGGGTAGATATACATTATGTATGCATACTTGTATGTTTACGTGTGTGTGTGGGGGTGTGTGTGTGTGTGTGTGTGTGTGTGTGTATATGTGTGTGTGTGAACACATTAGCATGAAACATGTCTAACAATGCACCTGCGGCCGGGCGATAAGAGCGTGATCAATGCAACGCCTGGTGATTACTGTTCAAAAAGCCTCGCTTGGCATTCAGCCCGTCAGCCAATGCCGGCCTCCATCCAGTAAATGTCGTGCGCCATGCAGCAGGTGCCAAAACCAAATAAAACAACCATTTATTTCCCCCCCCCCCCCACCCCCCCCCCCCCCTCCGCCCCTAGTTCATTTAGAGAGCAGTTATTAATCTAAGGGGCAGTGAGTCTCATTTGTCAACCCTTTTTCCCATTTCCCTGTATGCATAAAACATCGAAAGATTGCATTAAATGCTCGGTCAAAATGCCCTTAATTTGTTTCCGAGCCGCTGGGTAATTGCAGCCCCTTTGAGAGTCGCTGAAATGGCTGCCAGAAATGTCTGCCTCGAGCCGCTGTAATAACGGTGTTATTCGTTCCCAGGGGAGGGTGTTAGGTGACAGTGTTTGGCCACGTTGTTGTCACCTTAGTCTGGAATTGAACCAATGGGTTTTCCCTTACCTAGTTTCCCCAGTGTCCACTATAAGCCCAATTTATACTTTGTGGTATAGCATATCAGGTACGGCGCTGGTTTTTCGACTCTTTTCATATCAAGGTCCATTATATATTGGGCATTTAAACCATGGACCATGCACCGTTTGATGAGATTTAGACTCTCAGACCCAAAACTTTAGAATATTTTGTTATTGTTGGATACGATTTTGTCCACAATTCCATCCATTTTGTATTGATGTTGGTACCATATAGGAGAGATGACAGGCACATGTTGATCAAAATAACAATTCTCTAATTAAGTATCTGATGATAGGGACATCTACAGACAACGTAGAATGTTATATGCACAAGCCAATATGATTGTTCGTAAGTTTAGTATGTGTTCAGCTTCTGTGAAGTCCACACTATTCAAAGCTTTTTGTACACCTATGTATACTGCCCACTTGTGGCGGCGCTACAGAAAGAGCAGTATGCAGAAACTCAATGTAGCTTATAATGCTGGCATGAGACTGCTGCTTACAGTAAAGTGCCACGATGCAGCAGTGCAAGCCAAATGTTCGTCAGTATCGGTGTACCCACCTGTTCCGCTGTGCTGCGGAACCTCATGTACAAATGTATGTGTAGGCTGTCTGATTCTACCAACAGCATCATTTTAATCCTGAATAACCCTTTATTGAGCTCGGTCAGGTTTGTTTCTAAACTGTGGAACCATTGGCGTGTAAGCTTGTATATGAATTTGTGATTTTAATGTGGACTATGTCACACATATTTCATGTGCTATGGACCATGTGTCCTTAATAAAGTTTGATTAAGTAATGCAGATGTTTAACAATAATTTAACTCTTGAGAGCGTAAAATGAAACCAAATGAAATAATTGGTTACCAACTCTCCATCATTTAGCTGGGGACCACCTGGAACCCCCTCAAGGACCACTGGTTGAGAACCACTGACGTACAGTATACTCACTGTATATCTAATATATACTATGTAGATACATAGTTTTTATTTATCTCTCTCTTCCCCGTTGCCCCCCCCCTCCTGTTCTTCTTCCCTTTCTCTTTCATGGAAAAAATGATGGAGCTTGTTGTACAAAAACTAAATCCACCCACTGTTTTACACCTGCATGTGAACCGATGCATGTGACGATGAAGTTGATTCCTGATTCTTTGTCACCAGCCCGGAAATAGCCTAATCTACAAGCTCTCATGTGCGTCACACATGCAACGCTTTGTGAGCTTATAGATTAGGCTATTTCCGGGCTGCTCGCTATACACACCGTCATAGGAAGGAGCGTGTCGTCTCTGTCGGGTGGAAACCTCATATATCCAAAACGCAAAAATGTAATTCAAATTTGATGCTTTTGTGTGACGCTGTGGTATGATCAAGTATGGCGTTAACCCATTGATACCTGGAACGCATCTGTGTCACTTTAGATGTCTTTGGCTATTCAAAAATAGCAGATATACAAGCTCATAGCGCGGCACCGAGTGCCGCGCTACGAGCTTGTAGATCTGCTATTTTTGAAAAATCGTGAAAATTATTTTTTTTATATTTTTTTCCGAAAAATTGTTAGGATTTTGAATTTTTTAGACGCGGCCTCAGGTCTTAATGGGTTAATTTGCAACGTTATTGTTGCTGTCAGGCAGACACCTCATACTGTATCTCCATATTTTTTTGGTAAATTAATGCCCTAGCAGCCCTATACTTCATACAAGAGTGTCGCGCAAAACTTGTGATTTTTTTTTCTCCACTCATTTTAAATGTTTCTTTTTTTTTTAACCCATTAAAACCGGGAACACATCCCGTGTAACCACTTCAACCATTGTATTATACTTTTGGCTATTCAAAAATAGCAAATCTACAAGCTTGTAGATCTGCTATTTATTTATTCATTTTTATCGTTTAAATGTGTGCAAATCTTTGAATATGTATGTTTTTTTAACCCATTAAGACCTGGAACTGTGTCATTTTTTGATTTGAGCTAAAAAGCATTATTTTACACTTTGGCTATTCAAAAATAGCAGATATACAAGCTCATAGCGCGGCACCGAGTGCCGCGCTACGAGCTTGTAGATCTGCTATTTTTGAAAAATCGTGAAAATGTGTGAATCTTGATCTTTGAATATATATATTTTTAAAGTGAACATTTGTAACTCAAATCTTTACTTCTGGGGGTCCCTGGAACAAAATATTTTGATGGGGGTCCGCGGCCAAATACATATAATTTTGGGGGTCGTTGACATGAAAAAGATTGAGAACCACTGATATAGAAACGTTTTTTCAGAAAACTGTTGAGATTTAGGAGACATGTAGAATCGGCTTCAGGTCTCAATGGGTTAAATCAAACTTTTTAAACTCAAATCTTTTTGCTTCCGGGGATTCTACAAATGTCTTCTAAATCCTTTTTGAAAAAAAACGTATGTTGCTATAATATCAGTGGTTCTCAAACGTTTTTCATGTCAAGGACCACTTAAAATGATATGTATTTGGCTGTGGACCCCCCCCCCCCCCCCCCATCTCAAAATATTTTATTTCAGGGAGCGAAGATTTGAGTCAAACATTTACAGTATATATATATATTCAAAGATTTGCACACATTTTCATGATTTATTTCAACAAAAAAATAGCAGATCTACAAGCTTATAGCGCGGCTTGTATATCTGCTATTTTTGAATAGCCAAAGAAATCGTAAAGTGACACAGATTGCGTTCCCGGATTGAATGGGTTAAATAAATAATAATAATAAAAAGGGAAGGATTCTGTGGACATACAGGGTTGTTCCATCATATAGTAGTATAGTATAGGCATGCATGATGAGCCACTGGTCTCAGCTGCTGTTGACTCAGAGCGAGCCCCACACAGTGTCCCTCTGGTCTTCATCCATCCCCTCCTGTCACCTGCAACCTCATTGGGGGATATAGCCCGGCTCTCCATCACTCACCCCTCTCCATCGGCCGCTCTGATTGGCTTATTATCAGCTGTCTCAACGGCGGAGGAGTAATGGGCCATGCATGCCTGCACACCTCGTTGTGTACGTATACACTCTGAATACACATAAGCATACGCACACTGCGCGCGCACACACACACACACACACACACACACACACACACACACACACACACACACAAAGGTTTGTATAACTATTACTTGCGAGGACATCAACATTTAGGACGCCGCTGAACATTTAGGATGCCGATAAATAGCCGATCTACAAGCCCCACAACGTGTCACAGCACGACACGTTGTGGGCTTGTAGCTCGGCGGTGCACAACACGAACACCAGGGCGCAACTCAGTGTAAATCGGGCCTAACTCTAATCTGTCAAACCAAAGTTCTAAAATGTGTAATCCTAACACTAATCCCAACCTGAATCTTTTACTAATTGTAAAGCTAGCTCTAAAAAATTTTTTTTAACCATTAAAGGAGTAGTTCACCCCAAAAATCACTTATTTTCTATCAATTACACAACCATTTTTTTTGTTTTTGTCGCATTCCTAAGCCAATAATTTGCATTTTAGTCACTCAATTGAGTCACTCAATTGACCTGCATTTGACTCCCTAACGGAGACATTAGCATCTTTCCGCCGGTCATCAAATTACTGGCTTAGGAATGTAATTGATAGAAAATGAACTACTCCTTTAAACAAATATTCTTTCTTGTGAGGACCAGGAAAATGGTTCCTCACAACGTCTTGTGTCTCAGATTCTACTATGCTTATGGATACATTCGGTCCTCACAAGTATAGCAATACAAACACGCCCACACACGCAAACGCATACACACACATACACCCACCAGTGTTGCCAGATTCTGTGAGAGAAACAAGCAACCAGGTCTAGGAAAACCAGCCCAAAAGAAGCGACTATGGCCCACATGAGCACTTTAACATTATACATCAGCTATTTGAAAATAGCAGATCTACAAGCTCACAATCGCGACGCGTTGTGAGCTTGTAGATCTGCTATTTTCAAATAAGATCTTGCGGGGAAATTATAATAACCAGATCTGGCAACCCTGCTCACCCACACGCGATCGTATATTTATACACTTGGTGCACATGACTGCGTCCACAAGGACACCACCTCTCTGTCTCTGTCAGTGAGCTGTGTCCCAGTGGGACAGCTCAGCATTAGTGGAGCACAAAATGCTGCGGCGGCGCGCGCCACCATGGCCAAACACACGTGACCGTGCATGGCGTGGTGCGTGTGCACGGCAACGTGCACGTTGGCAGTGCACACATGGCAAGCGAGGACAGGAGCCCCCTCAAGGCTATACTGGGCAGCCTGGCACATAAAAAAGAATCAAGGACGGGTGTTTTTGATGAATCTAACATGTTAAAAATGGAGTTTGAAGTTATAATGGGTTTGTATAGGAAGGGGGCGTGTCTGATAAAATGAATATTAAATATCTAAATAATGAATCAAGGAACTTAAAAACGGTCTGGGGGGCTCACAAAAGCCTGGGTAGACGATAAAATGACCCAAAGTTTTTTTGAAAGTGAAATATCCCTTTAAGTAAAAGTGGCATATCACAATGTAGAAATGCTGTTACAGGGGCACTGATGGCCTAGTGCAGGGGGTTTCAATGTTTTTCATATCGGTCCATTATTTATTTGTTTGGGCCACGGAGCCACCGTTTGATGACATTTTGCCTCTCAGACCCAAAACTTTGTAATCGTTGGATACGATTTTGTCCACAATTCCATCCATAATGTATTGATGTTGGTACCAATAGGAGAGATCATTCATCATTTAGCTGGGGACCACCTGGAAAAAAAGCCCCCATAAAATCCTAACAGTATTTGTTTGTTTGTTACAAGTCCTGAATTCAAAGTGCTATACTTCAGTAAAAGTATAAAATGCATTTAAAGGAGCAGTTCACCACAAAAACGGTAGGAGACTCAATGGAGATTCTTTGAGTCTGTTACCGGAGAGACGGCCGGTCATCAAATTATTGGCTTAGGAATGCGACAAAACAAATCCTTGAATGCAATGCTTCCTGGGGGGTGTATAATTGATAGAAAATAAGCAATTTTTTGGGGTGAACTACTCCTTTAATTACTGTACAAAGTAGTCACTACCTTATGCAGAACGGTCCATTTCATTAGTAATGCATTAAATGTGTTTCATCCCGTTAATGCTGCAGCTGCTAAAGTTTTTAATTACTTTTATGTGCTGCCGGGTAGATTAATATATAATAATGCATCGTCATTTATCACTTAACGTAAGTGTTAATCTGCAAAGTATAACTAGTACCTATAAAGCTGTCAAATAGTTGTAGTCGAGTAAAAAGTACCATATTTGCATCTGAGATGTAGATGTATAAAGTGACGGTACAGGAGCACATTTATTGAGAAAGAAGCAACTTTCGGTCATTGATGACCTTCTTCAGGCAACCTGAAGAAGGTCATCAGTGACCGAAAGTTGCTTCTCTCTCAATAAACGTGCTCCAGTACCGTGCAGTTTGGCAGTGTGCGGGTGTATCCTTTTATTATTGATGTGCTCTTGTTTGCCTACGCACCTGCTCTTAACACATCGGGTGCCAAACACGGTTCAAACCGAGTTTTCAAAGAGTAGCGCTTTGGTGCCGAACACGGTTCAAACCGCGTTATCAGTCTTTTTTTTTGTTTGTTTTTTTTCACACGGGGGGGGGGGGGCTAGCGCAGCACTGGAATCACCCATGAACACTCTAAGAAGTAAGGGACAGATGGATCAACGTGCCAAAAAATCTGTCTTCCATCCGCTTCCATTCTATCTCCTTGCTAAAAACCTCTGTATCTCCTTAAACTTTTTACAGTGGGCAAAACAAGTCATTCTCGATGCGCGATCGCTCTGCAATGGTGACTCTCATGAGACATGTTGTTGTTCCATGCTTTAGCCAGGACCATCCATTGCTGTGCACGCATGCATTGTTTACGTGCGTGTGCTCGCCGTGGAGTCCACAGCTCTAAACAGCGCAGTGTTGCAGACGGTGAGATTTCTGGCACCAAACGCAATCTGTTATTATAGAATACTGGCACCCGATGTGTTAAGCTCTTATTCTAGGTGTGCGAAAGTTTTTCTCAACAGATGACTAAAATATGAAATATTATTTTTATTCAAGGAGACTATGACTAAAACAACATCAAACTTTGCTGTCAAAATTAACACCGCACACAACTCATCTGTCCTCATCGTTATGCTGGTGACAGGGTCCCCACGGTCATGAAATTCCTGGAAATATTTTGAAATAGAAAAAAATATAATCCAGTACTGGAAAAGTTTGGGAATTGATCAAAGGTCCTGGAATTTATCAAGGGTCCTGGAAAAATATTTGGCTATGCATTGTTTTTGGCTATTGATTTTGTTAATACAAAACATTTTCATAAACATGTATAACATTACACGAAATATGTAACATAAGTAGTTTTTCGCCGAACGGGCTGTGTGATGGCATATATTATTTAAATAAAATAGGTCATACGGATGCCATAATGAGTCTTCCAGTGAGCTATGCCCTAATTTTGCACGAAATTTTTAATGAAATTGTACTATTCTATATTCTATGCTTTATTTTTGCTACACTGCCTATCTTTGGGCATTCTACATAGGAGTAAGAGACACATTATTGCGCTGAATGATTGTTATATAGGCCTGGAAATTGGGCTAAATATTCTGGAAAAGTTTTGGAAAAGTTTTGGAAATTCATTGCTAAAAATGTGTGGGGACCCTGTGGTGAAGTAACACAACAAAGCCATAAAGCGTTGCTCGGACATTAGTGCCGCATCACGCCACCACACACAGGGGGGGGAGATGGTTGAGAGGTGGGCTGCAGGACGTGCCAGCTGTTGGTACCTGTTTACCGCTCTGAGATACTAATGTGGCCCCCGGGGCTGACGGGGAACGAGGGGGGGGCTTGGATTTGGCACCCAGGGGGCACTGGCGGGTCTGGAGTCGGCTTCTTCGAGTAAATAAATAATCGCTTGAAAGCGCGGAAACTTTAGGAAACGATTGGCAAGGCCCGGGGTCGGAAAAGAGAGGATCTAAATGTCTCAATAGAAGAGCAAGGAGACCAAATACAACCACCCCAATTGTATCAATTATATTGTATTAACATACTTTACCATACAGATTGGACAAAATTACATTTTATTCACAAAAAACACAAAACATATAGCTTTAATTTAGCCATTTGTAACTCTGAGAGTGTACACATGTTTTTGTACACTCTCAGAGTGAAACTAGAAAAAGTGCTCCTCGGAGCACAGGTCTCCTCCGCCAGGTCAGAAATCGACCTCATGGTGGAGATTAGCTGTTCACAGACAGAAGGACGGACGGACAGGGTGCAAAACAGGTCAGAAATCGGCCTCATGGTGGCGCTGTAACAGGCCCATGTGAAAAAAATTTGGGCAGAGGTTCTGAATTGGCATCCAGGGAGTGTGTTTGCAAAGTTTCGTTGCGATCAGCCCAACGGTGCCGGAGATTAGCTGTTCACAGACAGAAGGACGGACGGATACTCTCTCGCCATGCCTTTCGGCCTGGCGGAGACAATGAACATTTGACAGACAGTGCACCTTTTGGATGGGATGATGAGTCAGAGTCAGTGTTGACTGGCTGCCTCCTCAGCAGAGCATGGCTTTAGTGTAATAAACTGCAGCTCACTGGAATAATCCATCCACCTTTCAAGCCTGATTTCACTTCAGCTAAACACGAACGCAGGGAGAGAGGGAGAGAGGGAGAGAGGGAGAGAGGGAGGAGGGGGCAGGGGTGATGAGGAGAGAGAACAATAATAAGAGCAACAACATCAATAGTAGCAACTAATTTATAATGACGAGAGAGAGAGAGAGAGAGAGAGAGAGAGAGAGAGAGAGAGAGAGAGAGAGAGAGAGAGAGAGAGAGAGAGAGAGAGAGAGAGAGAGAGAGAGAGAGAGAGAGAGAGAGAGAGAGAGAGAGAGAGAGAGAGAGATATATATGCAGGCAAATAAAAGCAGATAAGACAAAGAGATAGACTAGAATGTTTGACATGCAGATAGATAGAGGAAGAGAGGGAGTTGGTGTTGTGGGTTTCATATCTGTGTCATAGCGCTGTAGAAATCTACACTGTTCCCCCATGTGCATTGAAGCGTGTGTGTGTGCCTTTTCACTTGATGTAGCTTTGTTTATGCTCGAGATAGTGTTTGACCCGCAGGACTGTTCTGTTAGTGTGACATGTGCGTGTACATGTGTGTGTGTGTGTGTGTCTAGGAGTGTTAGCATAGCGTGGGTGTGTTGTTTTGCTCGTAGCGGAGCTAGATTTCAGAACAATAACAAAGGGAACAGATGTCAAAGCTTGGATCGTAATTCTGGCAAAAAAAGTTTTGGTTTTGGAAATGAAAAGTGAAACGGCATGTTGTTGTTGTTCACGTTAAATTACCCCTGAGGGAAGTTGTCTAGCGGAAAACAAAAATCAATAAGCAAAGCATTTTGCAGAATGAAAATGATGTACCGTTTACTTTGGACTGTTTATTTGTGCGTTATTCTGTGCTAAAAAAGTATGATTTTCAGAGTCATTTCACCACATAATGAGGGGGGGGGGGGGTGTAATCACTGTTTCCGGTTCCTAGCTTCCCAAAGCAGAGAAGCAACAGATCATCTCTGTTGGTTAGAAACCTCATAATGAAACTGTTACTTTTCAGGATTCAAATTAACCCATTAATACCGGGGGAAGCATCTGTGTCATTTTAGATTTCTTTGGCTATAAAAAATTGCAGATCTACAAGCTCATAGCACAGCACCGAGCTATCGGCTTCTCTTTTTTTTTTATCGTAAAAATGTGTGCTAACATTTTTTAACTCAAATTGAACCACTGATATAGAAACATACGTCTTTTTTCAAAAAAAAATTGGATTTAAGACATTTGTAGAATCCACCAGAAGCAAAGATTTGAGTTACAAATCTTTGCTTTAAAAAAAAAAACTTGTATATCTGCTATTTTTTTAATAGCCAAATAAATCTGAAAATGACACGGATGTTTTCCTGGTCTTAATGGGTTAAAAAAACAGCAAAAGTAGCAGATCTACAAGCTCAAAAAACACGTTTCGAGCTTGTGGATCTGCTCATTTTGATACTTTTGTGTGACGTATTATGATCAAGTAGGACGTTAATTTACGGGGAAAAAAAACACAAAACGTTTTGAATATGCAGATGAGAGGTTTTTCCTCGCCGACAGCAACAGATTCAGTAACTTCAACAACTTCCAAAATCCAAACAACTTTGTTTTTCCACATCCCACTCTGAGGTAATTAGTTTAGATCAGCTATGTTTTCACAGACATGCACGGCTAAGATACAAACGTCTATAAACAAACAAACAAACAAAACACTCCAAAGAGTCTTTAAATGTGAAATAAAATGCTCTTTAAAAGCACCCAGCAGGATCAGCAGGGTACAAACGAGGTAAGAAGAAAGAAATTAAAAACCTTGGAAGCATTTAGACGTTCATGTTGACGCCGTGGGGGAAGACAGATTTAGAACGGCGGTTAGTTTTACAAGCAGGTAGAACAACATAACAACGACACCCTGATGATAACAGAGAGATGCAGTGGTGTAAAGTAACTAAGTACAAATTTGAGGTATTTTTTACTTTACTGGAGTGTTTTCCAATTTTCAGTACTTTTACTTCTACTCCACTGCATCTCAGAGGCAAATACACCCTGTTGATAACAGAGAGATGCAGTGGTGTAAAGTAACTAAGTACATTTACTCAAGTACTGTACTTGAGTACACATTTTAAGGTATTTTTACTTTACTGGAGTATTTCCAATTTTTTTTAATTTTACTTCTACTCCACTACATATCAGAGGCAAATGTTATACTTTTACTCCACTACAATTATTTGAAAACTTCTAGTTACTTCATAGAATTGGATTATTATTACAAAACATACATTACAGCCCTGTATACATTTTTGGCCATTTGAAAATAGCTGATATATCTGCTATATTCAAAAGATTTGTATACATTTTATACATTTCAAACCTTGCAAAATATGGGATATAATATAAATATATATAAAATATATATATAAAATATGGGTATAATGAGTACTTTTACTTTTGTGATTGTTCTGCCCTGGCAATTGCGTTCTTAGCAAGGCTTAGACAGACAGATAACAAAATGAAGTTCCATTCCATAATTTCCTCAGAATATGATCTTTACTGGGAGGTTCTTCATAATTTTGTAAAACTGAGAGAGAAAAAAATGTATTTTACCAAACAACATAAGGCATGACATTTTTGTAACATTTGAACATGTAACAATGAAATATAGCTTTAGTTACAAGTTGCTTTTTAACCATTTTAAGTATTTTAGCTATTAGTGTGTTTTTAATATTTTACAGTAGGCAGGTAAGTATGAACTGTATTTTTCTAACAGCTCAACAAGTATGTATATAAGCCCAATACTGTTCTACACCATAAAGTTGCATGTATTCAGAAACCATAACATTACATTACAGTATTTAGAAGCTTAACTAAATAGCATGTGGCAACATGGAAAACAACAAACAATCCTTTCAGTAAACTCAATATCAAACAAATGTCTATATTCCACATTTGTCATTTATAGCACTGTTAACACTCACGGATAAATCTACTCCAAGGTTTGGACGTGGAAAAACAACTGGCATTGTACTGCTTGCATTCTTGTAGTTCAAGACGTAATGGAGGATAAACAGGAAGTGAAACTTAATACAGACGTCTCTAGTGTAGTACCAAACACCGTCAATAGATGGCAGTCACTAATCACTCACTGCAGTTAGAACGTCAATGTAAAGGCATGTATACAACAATGCTTGGCATAAGAATGCACTCAGAAAGATTGTTACAACAAACACCAGAATAATTCAAAACATAAGAATATACACATTTTGGCTTTTTCCTTTTTTTGAAGACAGAACAGTGATTTAAGCATATTTTGATACCAATACTTTTGCACTTTTAATTCCGGACTTTTACGTATGACAGAGTATTTCTAAATTGCAGTATTGATACTTTTACTCAATATTTTGTACTACCACCACTGGAGAGTTGTCACCTGCTTCTAAAACATGTGCAGAGAGGAGAAGACAAAAAAAAAACATGTGCAGGAGAAGAAGACAAAACGCTGGCAGCTTCAACTCTCTCCCTCTTTGTTTCACTCCAGTAATCTTTAGAACAGATTTTAATAACGCTGTTTTTCTGTCTTCTACCTGCGAGGCTGTGAAAGCAGCAGATAAAAGAAAAGCACAGCACACAACACTCTCAATAAAAGATTGATAAGAACAACAGCGGATGACAGACCTGACAGACAAATAATTCACTAAGAAGGTGAACGACTTGTTCCTTTTTCTGTTCTCCTCCTTCCTCTCTCTGTCACTCTGTCACCCTCCTTTATCTCCCCTGAAAACAATGAAGTGATGACGCTTGTACTAAAAACAGAGTTCACCCACTGGTTTACACCTGTATTAAAACCTGTGATGCGACAATAAAACTGATTCTGATTAATTCTCTGTTGCCCTTGCTTGGCAGTATAGTTCACAGTCTTCACGTCAAGGGGTGCAACTTCCTGGTCTGAAATTGAGGCCATATAGGAGTTCAAGGGACGGTTCATATGAATGGCCTGTAGTTTTGCTGTTTTACCCCTGCTGGTGTCAGAAATAATTGCAAGCTGGTGGGTTTTTGACAAACTTTAGACTTGATTTTCTTACCTTTAATAAACATTGTCATAAATGCTATAATGCTTCCAGTCGCTAGTTTAAAGTCTTCTTTCAATCATCATGATGCGTTTTGGTGAATTATGGTCCCATTTTTTTTTAATATTGACGATAAAGTAGGGTATGCTCTAGGAGGGGCGGGATTATTTGATTGAAAAGCTACACAACCAATAGCATGCATTCCCTGCCCCCGCTCTTGATTGACAAGCTACCCAACCAATACAGGTCTGGTTGCATTGCGCAAGATATGACGCGATATGACGTGATATAGCAAGATGAAATCCCTGAACAATCGGCTTCATTTACGGTCTGTAGAAACCAATGGCGTAGCTTTGTCCATTCTTTTTTACAGTCTATGGCTCACATCAGATGTAAGATGCTCATGAAAAGATGCCGTGGGCATTAGTCCGACGGCCTGTTGATCCGAAGTACCGTTGGCGCACATACATAACTAAGCCTAACCTTAACCCTAAATCCTAACCTTACAGTTTCAGTGAAATGACATTTTTGGTCATTTTATTCTGAAGTTTCAGTCTGAAACGTCCTCGCAACCAATCAGAAGGTCCCATCCCTTCAGGCTATGGAACGGTGGAATCTCACTCACTGCAGCTGTGTGGAGCAGAGCAGGGCTAATGTGTGTAGCCTGCAGGCGCTATAGGGAGAGAGAGACGTGAAGCTTGTTTGTTACTAAGTTGCTTATTTAATATACCGTGTGGACGTCATCTTTAATGAAATTCAAAACGGATTAGCTCTAATTAAAATCAGGTGTTTGGTGGAACGTTAGCTATGGGAATCAAACAGGTGGATGAAATCAAGATTAATTTATATTCTTATATTCCTTATATATATATAGGAGTCTATCTATGTCATCACACAGTATGTTTGTGTTCTCAGGAAGTAATTAAGATTGGCCTTTTATGGACTTTTGATATAAAAATACACAAAATATTGTAATGCATCTATTGCTAGGTATGTCCATATTATGACCACAGATATGCTGTGAAAGTGTGAAAAACATATTTTTCATTTCGCTACGTCTGTAATCTTGAGATCTTCATCTCTTTCATCTATGCCTTAACCTAACCTCACACTAGCATTTTGTCAGACTATTGGGACGTTAGAATAATGGTCCATCTGACTAAACGGGCAGTCCCCCATTAAGAATAGTAAAATGGTAAATGGTGCATTTATATAGCGCTTTTCATCCAAAGCGATTTACATTGATTGTGCATTACATTCACCCATTCACACACAAATTCATGCACCGATGGCGGAGGAAACCATGCAAGGCACCAACCTGCTCATCGGGAGCAATTAGGGGTTCAGCGTCTTGCTCAAGGACACTTCGACACTAACTCTGTTGGAGCCTGGGATCGGACTGGGAACCTCACAGTTTCCATCCGGACGCTCAACCGGCCACTTCTACCCCTGTGCCACTGCCGCCCCGTAGTAAAGTTTTCGTTGAGTACTAGTTTGTATTAGATTAAGTAATAGTAAAGTAAGTAGTAGTAAAGTATTTGTGCAGTATGATGAGACCAGGTCTCTTTGTGAATGATGTACTCTTTGTCCGCATCTCTGTTACGTATCAATTATTTGGATTTAGACACGCTGAAATCCAAGAAGTTGTCATCATCATGTCAGTTGAGAGCATAATATTCCCATGGACTGGCCCTGAACCTCAGAGAAGGGACAGGACAGCATGTAGTGTTGTCATGGTCTGGCCCTGAACCTCAGAGAAGGGACGGGACAGCATTATAGTGTTGTCACAGAATGCGACCAGACAGCTGTCCTCCTGACAGCACCTGCACTTCGCCAGATGAATAAAAGATGACACGAGGACAACACTGTGTGACTTATATCATGGCCTCGGTTATAGCTGTACAACCCAAGGTCCTGCCAACAACAGCTCAACAACATCGCTTTTAACCCATTAATACCTGGGACGCATCTGTGTGCCATTTTAAGATTTCTTTGGCTATTCAAAAATAGCAGATCTACAAGCTCATGGCGCGGCACCGAGTGAAAATTGTGAAAATGTGTGCAAATCTTTGAATATATAGATATTTTTAAAGCGAACATTTGTAACTCAAATCTTTGCTTCTGGTGGGGTCCCTGGAACAACATATTTTGAGATGGGGGTCCGCGACCAAATACATATACATTTGGGTGGTCCTTGACATGAAAAAGTTTGAGGACCGCTGATATTATAGCAGCAATTAAAAAAAATGTAAACTGTTGTTTAGAAGACATTTGTAGAATCCCCCAGAAGCAAAGATTTAAGTTACAAATGTTCGCTTTAAAAATATATATATTCAAAGATTGCACAAAAGTTCTTGATTTTTCCAAAATAGCAGATCTACAAGCTCATAGCGCGGCACTCGGTGCCACACTAATGAGCTTGTAGATCTGCTATTTTGAAATCTTAAAATGACACAGTTGCGTTCCCGGTCTTAATGGGTTAAAGGAATCCTTCACTGGTGTCCGTTGCAGTAAGAGACCACGTTGGTCTCCTACTGCAACGGACACTAAAGGGATATTTTCACCCCCGAAATGGTATTTAGAGAAACTGTTTTGTTTTTGTCGCATTCCTAAGACAATAATTTGATGACCGGCGACACAAAGAGTCTCCTTTGTATCTCCTACCGGAACCGCTGCCTACCGGTCTGCTGGTCATCAAATTATTGGCTTAGGAATGCGGGGGAAAAAAAAGTTATTATTTGGGTGAACTGACCCTTTAACCTCCTCTAGCTTTATTCTTTTCCATGCAGTTTCTCTAAATACCCCCCCACCCCCCCCGCCACATCTCTTCCCCCAAAGACCTAATTTCCTCTGAACTTCCCTTATCTAGTCTTATGCAATGCAGCCACTTTAAAATTCTCATTCATAAATATCTTTTTAAAGAAAACATTAAGTTCCGACAGTCTCCTTAACTCATTCACTGCCAGAATGAATAAATAAATATATCATAAGCCTGATGTGTACTTAAGTTGCGGGTGCCGGTGTGGTGTGCACCAAAAAATAGCCGATCTACAAGCTCACACAGCGCAGAGTGACGCGTTGTGTGCATGTACTGCAGATTGGCTATTTTCGGGTCACGAAACTAATGGGGCTTTGGCACTCGATCTCTCTCATGGTGCTCCAATCAGACTAATTGAACCAGAGGGCTTTTTATTACATCCAGAGACTCTTCAGAACGTCTTTCTTCTTCCTATCTGTGGTGTTCCTGACCCTATGCCGCCCGGCTCTTTAACCCATCGAGGCCTGAGGTTCCGATGATTCTGCAAAATGTCTTCTAAATCCTAAACGGTTTTTCTGAAAAACGTATGTTTCTATATCAGTGGTTTTCAAACTTTTTCAATGTCAAGGACCCCCATAATTATATGTATTTGGCCGCGGACCAAATACATGTCCCATGTTCCAGGGACCCCCAGAAGCAAAGATTGGAGTTAAAAAAAAAATATATATATTCAAAGATTTGCACACATTTTCACGATTTTTCAAAAATAGCAGATCTACAAGCTCATAGCGCGGCACTCGGTGCCGCGCTATGAGCTTGTATATCTGCTATTTTTCAATAGCCAAAGTGTAAAATAATGCTTTTTTAGCTCAAATGAAAACGTGACACAGATGCGTTCCTGTCTTAATGGGTTAAAGCCTAATTTCATAATCTAGTCTGATACTGTATGAAAAAGAAGCCGTGCCGCTCGGCTAAAAGAACTGATCTTTAAATCTATCAACGTGCAGCATCTTCTCTGGTCCTTTCATATCTGAACCTCTATGAGATGCTCCGAGTTCACACACTGCTGATGGCACTAAAGGAGAGGAGAGTGTGTGATTTAGTGACTGTGTGAGAGAGAGAGAGAGAGAGAGAGAGAGAGAGAGAGAGAGAGATGAGAGAGAGAGAGAGAGAGGAGAGAGAGAGAGAGAGAGAGAGAGAGAGAGAGAGAGAGAGAGAGAGAGAGAGAGAGAGAGAGAGAGAGAGAGAGAGAGAGAGAGAGAGAGAGAGAGAGAGAGAGAGAGAGAGAGAGAGGGGACTTGAGTGGTACCCGAGGCGATTAACGTGTCTCCTCTTCTTCACTCATGCAGATCGGACATCTTGGGCTTGTCACATGCGTGACAAGCCCAGGATGGGGGGCAGCGAGAACCATTAAGTATGCTAATGTAATACACGGCGCCTGGTCATTTAAGTTTCAAATGTGAAGATTGTGTGCCAGTGCCCCTTGATCAATCGTTTAACGCGAGTAACAAGTACTCAACGAGTCTAGAAGTACGTAGATTGATAACAGTCACTTGATTAACTCAATTAATCTGCGTGTCATCCAGCCAATGTGTCCAAAGTTCCCAAAAACCAAGGATATTGTAGTCCCAGAAATGTTGGACTACAAATTTACAAATTGCACTTCATTTAGACACTTCAGCTCAGGAATAACCAATACCATTTATTAACGATTTACCATATTGCATATATAACCATTTACAGCAATATTAACCATTTACTGCAATGTTATTGCATTCCCATTTGGCGGTGTGACTCTGCTCATGTGATATTACAGATTACCTGCGCAAGCAGGACAACAGATCTGAAATCACGAACCCCCAGAGCAGAGCATAAAATACAGTTTTACATAACATTGAACCTTCAATGCATAATTAAACTACCACATATCATAGTACAATCCATAGAACCACAGTACAATACACAGAATCATAGAACCACAGTACAAACACCGAATCAACCTATAACAATATGAACTAAATGCCACAGGGAGGAGGCCGGGGAGGTGGAGGGAATTTAACAAACAGCTGTACAACCAGCTTAGACAGCGAATCACGTAGACTGACCAGAGAACAGAGGCTGCTTAAATGAACCGCTGAGGGAATGAGGGCGTGAGTGAGTTTGCTTGAAGCGAATGAGAATGGCGTGTGGATGAACGTACTGACTTGTGGGAGTACGAATGAATTAGCTTGTTAGCGAATGAATGGGGGGGGGGGGGGGGGGTCCGGGGAGTGTGAACGTAGCATAAACCTCCTGCCTTCCGTGTCTACATGAACTATCGCTTCGCTGTATATTTGCAAGTAACGTTATTTTTTTGTGAGGGTAAAAAAGTATACTGTTGTCATGTCCAGGGCAAGCATATTTCGCATATTTTTCAACTTTCGACATATTTTGCAACTTCCCACAATTTCACTGCATAAAATAACATAAAAACCTCGCATATTGATACAAACACATAGCCTACCATCGGGATTGTTATGACCTGACTTGTAACTGACATTTCTCCAGAGAACCCCCGTTCTTTCACACTCTGTTTGATTAGCCCTTGGTAATCGGACAACATATATCATTCTCACGGTCAGCACTCTACGTTCGCAGTGCTCCCCTCCCAATTTGGTTCTCAAGGGATTTATCAGGAAGTACAAGCCATGAATACTTAGTACATGTACGCAGAGTTACAAGTATTTGTCCGTATTACTGTACCTGCCTAGTCATTGCACAGCCTGTTTAGGAAAGATGTGGGGCCTACAACATAAAGGTGTTTCTGCCACAACACAAATCACCTGGGGGACCCCGACCCTCAGTTTGGGAACCGCTGTGCTATAGCAGGAAAGTCACGTTAAAGTCAGGTATAAATAAAACCTCTTTTACAAGTGAGCCCAAGAGGTCAAGAAAGACACCAGGCCAAAGAGCAGTAAACAGTCAGCAGGCTGTATCTGTGAGAAGACACAATTGTTACATCACAAGACGCACACACACACCAAAAAATATACAGTAATAGTTGCAAATCTGGCATTTTTGGCACAACTTCTTGTATAATGTAAGTACCTGTGAAATCTCCAGCGTTGGGGAGGTGCAGAGGTACTTGTCATTCTCCTCACAGAACGCCTGCGTTGCCCCAGGGTGATGGGAGAGGTGGACCGCGAGGTTCCCAAGATATAGAGGAGAGAAATTAATCCATTAACACCGGGAACGCTGTTCTGTGTCATTTTAGATTTGAGCTATAAGCATTAGTTTATACTTTGGGCTATTCAAAAATAGCAGATCTATAAGCTCGTAGCGTGACACAGAGTGCCGCACTATGAGCTTGTAGATCTGATTTTTTTTTGGAAAAATTATGATTTTTTTTGCAAATCTTTGAATAGGTGTTTTAACTCATTTTTAACTCAAATCTTTGCTTCTGGGGGACTCTACAAATGTCTTCTAATTCTTTTTTATTATTGTTTTTTACTTATGTTGCTATATCATCAGTGGTTCTCAAACTTTTTTCATGTCAAGGACCCCCAAAATGGTATGTATTTGGCCGCCGACCCTCATCTCAAAATATTTAGTTCCAGGGATCAGCAGAAGCAAAGAGTTGAGTTAATGTTCGCTTTAAAAAACATTATTACATATTGAAAGATTTGCACACATCTTTGCACAAGATGTTTCAAAAATGGCAGATCTACAAGCTCATAGCGCGGCACTCGGTGCCGCGCTATGAGCTTGTAGATCTGCTATTTTTGAATAGCCCAAAGAAATCTAAATAAAAAAAATGACACAGATGCGTTCCCGGTCTTAAGGGGTTAATTACAATTCACCCTCTCCTCCCCTGTGCGTTTTCCTGCGCATACATTATATTAGCACTCTGCTAGTGACTGGAGGGGAGGGGGTGGGGGTTGTGTGTGGGTGTGGGGGGGGGGGGGGGGGGGGCAGGGGGAGGATAAAGTGTACGACTCCAACGATGTCTCTCCTCCTCCTCCAGCAGTTAAGAGTCGCAATTACCTTTTCATCCCCGGCCTCTGACCCTGCCTGCAGAGCCACATTGATCCATTCATCCATCCATCCATCCATCCATGGGTCGGTCGGTCGGTCCGATACAATTTCAATCAGGTTTATTATGGGGCGGCAGCATAGACTGTAAAAAATATGGACGAAGGGAACGGTGACGTCACCCATTGGTTTCTACAGACCGCAAAATGAAGCCGATTGTTCAGGAACGTGCAATCCGCCATCTTTCATGTATACCATTGGGCACGTCGGAACTCAAACGCTATTGCTTGAGACCAGACATGTGACCAGGGAACCGGAAAACAATCCCCAAAGAATGCTATTGGTCGGGTAGCTTGTCAATCAAGAGCGGGGGCGGGGAATGAATGCTATTGGTTGTGTAGGTTGTCAATCAAATCATCCCGCCCCTCCTGGAGCATAGCCTACTTTATCGTCAATTTTAGAATAAATGGGACCATAATTTAGCAAAACGCATATCATGATGATTGAAAGGAGACTTTAAACTAGCGACTGGAAGCATAAATAGTATTTATGACAATTTTTATGAAGGTAAGAAAATCTAGTCTAAAGTTAGTCAAAAACCCATCCGCTTACAATGAGAGAATATTCCTTCTGACACCTGCAGGGGTAAAACAGCGCCATACAGGCCATTCATATGAACTGTCTCTCTTCCGTATCGGCCTCATTGTAAATATGTCAGGCTGGCCCCTTGGGTAGAACGGCCAATTGGGAACTGGAAGGTTCCCAGTTCGACCTCGGGCTCCCCCGGAGTTAGTGTCGAAGTG
>NC_137611.1:10229521-10402021 GCF_963280865.1 Gymnoscopelus braueri
TTATTTTCGGGATTTAGATAGGCATAATGCTGCTATTTTAGGCATAATAGGCATAATGCTGCTATTATATACAAACAGATCCAACTTCCGACAAATCATTTTTATTGAGTAAAGAAGATATTACAAACTGCATCATTTAATCTACTTTCATTAAACCCGGTGAAGACCATTTCTTATATGAATGTACATTTGACTAGAGCTGCTGCGGGTAATAGCGCCCTCTACTGCTCAACCCTCCACTGCGCGTGCATCATCCTCTCATGTTTACAAACAGGAAACCCATCTATATGATTCTGTGTTCTCTAATATAAGGGGATAACCAATGTGATTCTGTGTTCTCTAATATGAGGGGATAACCAATATGATTCAGTGTTCTCTAATATGAGGGGATAACCAATATGATTCCGTGTTCTCTAATATGAGGGGATAATATGATTCTGTGTTCTCTAATATAAAGGGATAACCAATATGATTCTGTGTTCTCTAATATGAGGGGATAACCAATATGATTTTGTGTTCTCTAATATGAGGGGATAACCAATGTGATTCTGTGTTCTCTAATATGAGAGGATAACCAATATGATTCTGTGTTCTCTAATATGAGAGGATAACCAATATGATTCAGTGTTCTCTATCTTTGTGTTCAAGAAGTTGTATACTGTGTACAGTATA
This sequence comes from Gymnoscopelus braueri, assembly GCF_963280865.1. Taxonomy (NCBI): domain Eukaryota; kingdom Metazoa; phylum Chordata; class Actinopteri; order Myctophiformes; family Myctophidae; genus Gymnoscopelus; species Gymnoscopelus braueri. The sequence continues at coordinate 10,230,194 of NC_137611.1, forward strand.
TGAATATCATTCCTGTTGTGCAATATATATGACACATCTTCCACTTAAAAACAGTTATCTCCTCCTGATCCTCATTAAACACAGTTGTACCAACTGTCCTCTACAGCTGGGCTGCCCGCTGAGGGGAAGCCATGCGCTGGGAAGCCGCTACGCCCCCCCCCCTCCCCCCCCCCCGCCGAGAGGAAATGCATTACTACGCCCTGCTGGAGAGGAAACGCGTCTGAAGAGCTTTAAATTGGTGGTGAGTGCCAGCCTAAAGGGTTCACAAAACTTTTTTAATAAGACGTCCAATAAAAATAAAGTTTGAATTCCGAGGTGTTTTGGCCACACAATATATCTTCTCTGTTCGGGTGGAAACCTCATATGTCCTAAACTGTAACTTTTCAGGATTAAAAAAAAAAAGGCCAAAAGTAGCAGATCTACAAGCTTGTGGATCTGCTACTTTTGATGCTTTCGTGTGACGCTGTAGTGTGATCAAGTAGGACGTTAATTGCCAGACCCGGGGGGTCGGCCTACAGGAGGCTTTGTCGGTCGGTCGGTCTGTCAGTCTGTCAGCCTGTCCCTCTTTTCTTCCCCAGCCATTCAGGAACGCTTCAGATTTCAACCACCAGGGGCAACAGAGCAGGTCTTGCTAGTAACATGTCTTTTTTGTAGTTGATTGCATTAAATTCATTTAAAACTTATTGCTGCTGTCCGCTGGATTACTTTTAGGCATATTTCTACATAACTTATTTCAGAGGTTTATTACTACACAAGCAGCATAGTAAATTAACTGAACTTATGAAAGGCTGGATTCAAAGCCCTTCTGCCCATATTCTGTGCACTGACTGACAATGGGACAGGTGAATGTAATCATACTGGAAGGTTTGCTGGTCTAGCCTATACACAAATCTACAACCAAATACCCCTATACACAAAATGCTACCCACACACAAAATGCCTAAAATTATTTATACTTTTAACTTATAAAGTGGTTTGTAGGTGTGTTGCCTACTAGGAATTTGTTCCTTATGGGGCTGGCAGAGTCTTGTTTACAAAAAAGACCCACAAAAAGTTAGAATATGGAGATAAGAGGTTTCTTCCTAACATCGACAATAAGCTAATATGCTGGAGGCCCCTCAGTTAAAAAAACAACCTACTCTTCCTCACTCGACCCATCCTTCTGGTGTTGTGGTGCGTAACGTTTTGGATCTTTAGTGCAACTTAAACAGCTTGAAAACAAAATGACGGATGGAAAATATGACAGAGGGGAAAGAAAACAATAATATGAGAGCAACAAAAAAAAAATTATGCTTTTGTTTTCTTGTCTTGTCGTTGTGGGGAAAAGGGAACATAAGAAAAAACAAAACATCCTCTCTTGCTGCTTCGGGTTGTTTGTCAGAGAATGTGACGGCAAAGCTCCGATAACAAAAAGCCAACGTGGCGTCTACACCTTTTCAATGACGTTTTTCTCATTGTTTTCACATCATCATCCCCTCTGGAAGGATATTATTCAACACTATGATTCAGCCCGTAAACAATAGATCCACCCACCGTTCTTTTTTTTACACCCACACACACAATATATTGTGGAGGCGGCGGCGTAAATGGAATGGTTGTGAAAACGAATGGAGAGAAAACTCAGCACTCAGTGGCTGATGATGAAAGATCAGAGAATAATGAAATGGGACGTGACTGTGATACATAATTAAACAGCCCTTTTGTCTGGGGCTGCAAAAAGACAAACTGTGACAAGAAGGAATGGATTTTTTTTTTCCTTCACATGAAAACCCAAGCCGGGGGGAGGGGGGGGGGGGGTTGCATCATCATGTTGGTGCATATTTCAACTCTCCTAAAGCTGGATTCATACTTCATCCCACGAGAATAGCCGATCCGCGGTGCGTTAGCATCAGCTTGTAGATCTGCTATTTTCGGTGACATAATAATGAATCCATATTCTGTGGGGAACATTAGCCAAGCTCACCATGTGTCGCGTTTGCGTTACATACCGTAACACCACAATGGAAACAAGTCCCCAGGACTTTTTTTTGTGTTATCCTTTTAGCCTTAACTCATTGAGTGCCATTGACGTCTATAGACCATAGACTGTATAAAAGAGATGGACAAAGCCAGACCGCTGGTTTCTACAGACCGAAAATGAAGCCGATTGTTCAGGAATTTGAAATCCGCCATCTCTAATATATAAGCCCAAAAGCACGTCGGGAACAGGAACCGGAAAACAATCCCCAAAGAATGCTGTTGGTTGGGTAAATTGTCAATCAAGAGCGGGGGCGGGGAACGAATGCTATTGGTTGTGTAGCTTGTCAATCAAATCATCCCGCCCCTCCTAGAGAATAGCCTACTTTATCGTCAATTTTAAAATAAATGGGACCATAATTTAGCAAAACACACATCATGATGATTGAAAGGAGACTTTAAACTAGCGACTGGAAGCATATAGAATTTATGACCATTTTTATTAAGGTAAGAAAATCTAGTCTAAAGTTTGTCAAAAACCCATCCGCTTGCGTTAAAATAAATGCTTTCTGACCCCCCCAGGGGTAAAACAGCGCCAAACAGGCCATTCATATGAACCGTCTCACTTCCGTATTGGCCTCATTGTAAATATGTCAGGCTGGCCCCTTGCTATAGACGAATCCACAGAGCGCTGCGGTGTCAGACTCCTGGCGCGGTGTGCATTCTGACATCCCGCAGTTATGATTGCGCCAGATAACACATGCTGTTAACATTTCTGTGTTTACAATGTTGTGCTTTATCGTGACTCTAAATTAGACCCGGAATGACCATACACACCTTATGGAAGCGTCTGAGTGCATGGTGTGATTTGCTCTACAGCCATATGGCTCATGTGTCTCTATGTGAAGCAGTAACACAACAAACTGTTGCTTCATGGGGAGAAGACCTTCTGCTCAGTCTATTTACAGCCCACGCCGGGGTCCCATCATGCTGCAGGAACACAATACACTCCATGTATTTCACATGAAATACACAAAAATGTGACTTGAAAAATATCGCCTGTTTATTATAAACGTATATGGACACTTATTTTAGATTTTCCCCACCCAAAATTCATGCCGTCTCTCTCTCTCTCTCTCTCTCTCTCTTACACACACACACACACACACACACACACACACACACACACACACACACACACACACACACACACACACACACACACACACTCGACTGTAGAGTTTATGAGGCATTATATGTCTCAAGGAGGCAAGGTGAGTTTGTGATAGCATCGCCATGGAGATGCCAAAGGTCAGACATACTGTATACCAGATTTATCCTGAAGGACCTGCTGTTTGTCTCCCTAACACACACACACACACACACACACACACACACACACACACACACACACACACACACACACACACACACACACACACACACACACACACACACACACACACACACACACACTGTGTGGTGGGCTTATAGACTTGTGTGAGCCAGGCATAGACAGCCACACTGAACACCCCCACCACAGATTTCAAACAATCAATCAATCAATCAATCAAACTTCATTTAAACACCGTAGTACACTTCAACAGCAAGTACAACTCACATAAATAAATAAATTTAAAGCAAAGAACACACTGTATAGGTGCTAAAAATGTGTCTTCAAATGTCTTTGTAAAAATGTCCACAGATTCAGAGGCCTGTAGATGTTCCAGCAGGCTGTTCTGAAGGTTATAGGACCATAATAAATTTCCCGGTTTTAATGGTTTAATAAAAGGTGCAGACCTAACTGAATGCTCCAGTAAATGATGAGTCTAGTTGGAAGGTGCCCAGGTACAGAAACTCTCTTCTCTTATGTATATTGTCTGGAGACCTTCTACTCTACACCTGCGACTGCACCCTGAGGTATCTCATTTTGACCTTGATTGTGACCATATCCTTTTACCTTTTTGATCCACAAGTTACTGTTTTTTTGATTGATTGAATACTTTGTTAGTAAAACAATTGTAAATGTAAAACATTTGGGCTTAAAGGATAACACAAAAAAGTCCTGGGGACTTGTTTTCATTGAGGTCCTGTAATAAGTTACCGTAAGTTTATTTTGAAACATGACATACAGGCATTCTCTATCTCTGTCTCTATCTCTGTCTCTGTCTCTATCTCTATCTCTATCTCTATCTCTATCTCTGTCTCTGTCTCTGTCTCTGTCTCTGTCTCTGTCTCTCGCTCTGTCTCTCGCTCTGTCTCTCGCTCTGTCTCTGTCTCTGTCTCTGTCTCTGTCTCTCGCTCTCGCTCTCGCTCTCGCTCTCGCTCTGTCTCTGTCTCTCGCTCTGTCACTTACATACACACACGTACGCACGTACGTGCGCACACACACACACACAAAGACAGACAGACACAGATGCACTCATTTTCTTTATATTGGTTTAGCCGCCCTGTAAATGACATGTAAATGTCAGTCTTGTTTTTTCCTTGCCACCGTCGCTCAGAGGCGTAAAGGTCGAGTCTCTGCTCTATATGTAAAGTCTCTTGAGCAAACGTGTGATTTGGCACGATAATAAAACTGAATTGAAAAACAAATTGAATTGAGTGAAAAAACAGGAGAGGTTACAGGTAAGAGTCAAGAACCAAACCAAAGATAAATAAAAATCAAACACAAATAAATTAGACTTGGATTGAGCTCAGATTCTGGCACTAGACATAATGCACTGGGTGTCTGAGTGAGGTAACATGTATATATACAATAAATGAATGTATGTACATGCATAAAGTGTAAATTCCATCAACAGTGAATATATTAATGAATATACATCTATCTTTTTTTCCGCGGACCCCCATCTCAAATATTTTGTTCCAGGGACCCCCAGAAGCAAAGATTTGAGTTACAAATGTTCGCTTAAAAAATATATATATATTCAAAGATTTGCACACATTGTCATGAATTTTCAAAAATAGCAGATCTACAAGCTCATAGCGCGGCACTCGGTGCCGCGCTATGAGCTTGTAGATCTGCTATTTTTGAATAGCCAAAGTATAAAAGGTTAAAGTGTTTAAAATTATTGTGATGCTATATTAACACATTTTGCTGGGGACCCCCTGGCACCCCCCCCCAAGGACCCCTGGGGGTCCCCGTACCCCACTTTGAGAACCAACGATTTAGCTCATCGGTCATTATCCAGAAATAACACACCGCTGAATGCAGCAATTGACCAATCAGAATCAAGCATTCAAACCAAGCTGTGTAATAAATAGTTGTAATGCCTTCAAATACGATATTTTTTATAACGTTTGTCTCTAGGCAGACTACCACAAGTTTATTCAAAAGGTTCCAAACATATTTTTCAATTTTTTAAAGAAATAGCAGATGTATAAGCTTGTACGTCTGCTATCTATAGCGTGTAGATCTACTATTTTTGAATAGCCAACGCATTCATGGATGAAGTGGTTAACATGATTGTGATGCTATGTTAACTGCTTTTGCTGGGGACCCCCTGGAACCCCCTTTGAGAGCACTGGCCAAAGACAAACGTAAAAGAATAAGTATATTTGAAGGCATTAAAACCATCTTTTACATTGTACAGTACAGTACAGTACAGTACAGTACAATTTGTTAGGATACCCATTAGTTGTGCTCTGAAGCTCAGCAGGGGTCCCACATTTAAAGACAGACGCATACATTTAAAAACATACATTAAACATTATACAGGCCACATATAAATCACACAGTTTAACAAGAATACATTAAACAGTCCCATTACATGCAAATCACCACATTTAAAAAACACATTAGACATGTATTAGAGAATAAGAGAGAGAGAGAGAGAGAGAGAGAGAGAGAGAGAGAGAGAGAGAGAGAGAGAGAGAGAGAGAGAGAGAGAGAGAGAGAGAGAGAGAGAGAGAGAGAGAGAGAGAGAGAGAGAGAGAGAGAGAGAGAGAGAGAGAGAGAGAGAGAGAGAGAGAGAGAGAGAGAGAGAGAGAGAGAGAGAGAGAGAGAGAGAGAGAGAATTGTGCAGGACTGTACAGAAAGAAATATCGTTAACATGCTTTAGCTCTCTCTGTGTGTGTCCTCTCCAAGCCAAGCATGAGGGACACATCAGGGACTCATGTTTAGCTTCAAAGCACAGAGAACCATCACATATGAGACTATGTGTGACAGAGGACTGCTACTAGTAACTATAGCTACAAATGTTAGCTTATAAATGTTAAATATATATTTGCACAAATCTTCATGATTTTTCAATAAAATAGAAGATCTACAAGCTCATAGCGCGACACTCGGTGCCGCGCTATGAGCTTGTATATCTGCTATTTTTTAATAGCCAAATTATAAGATAATGGTTAAGCGTGTAAGCGGTTAAGCGTGTAAGCACAATGTGTGACTCCGGAATGGAAGTGTTTCCTATAGATGGATACATGGATAGATGGATTTTTAAAAATTCTCATTCAACAATACATCAACATAATTGAACAAAATTCCATCCCTCTGGCTTACATAATTCTAAAACGACTCCTAGTTACAATAAGAATACTAAAATGAATAAAAACATCACATCATAATGAGACTAAATAAATCCACCCAATGGACAAAAAAAAAAAGCCGTGGTTCTCAAAGATTTTCATGTCAAGGATCCCTATGTTTGTGCCAATGTGTCCATACAAGATTTATGTTGTTAAAATCGTTCAAAAAAGATGAAAACATTTTCTAAATATTTTCAAGATGTTTTGAAAATAGCCAAACTAAACAGAATAACCAACTTGTGGCACATTCTAGAAAGCATGATTGCAAATTGAACTGATGAAAGCTGGGCAACTCATACCCTGAAAACAACCTGCTACCAGGGCAGGTTAATTTGATCTGAAGCCAATCTAACCGCAGTGTTTTGTCATGGTATAAAGGTCTTCAAGAGCGCTGTCATTCTTCAAAGGCAATCCATCATTTATATTCTAACCTTTTAAAGCCACATAATAACGGCACTCATCTGGGATTTGAGCTCACGACACAGCCAGTAGACATCCCTCTGCATTGCTGTGTAAAAAAAGAAATTCTGTAAATTCTGTACTGCTCTTGCAGTCAAGACAATATAATTGTATGGGTTTTCTGCCTTTATTTGGATTGTACAGTAGAGATAGCAGCCGTGTAGGCTGGAATACAAATTTGACTGGACCTGGCCGATGCTGTGTGGGACGATTTTTTTAAATTTAATTACTTAATTAAACGACCATAAAACAACAGTAACAACACACTCTCCCAGCTTTTATAGCACCATAATACTGTGTCGATAATCTACTGGTTCCGTGTCAACTTGTGACTGTTGTCACTTGTAGCAAGTGAGCACACACACACACACACACCGCCACACACACACACACACACACACACACACGCACACTCTGACAAACTCAACAGCTAGTCGCAAGTCACGTCACCTCTGTAATTTAATTCATGAATCCATTATCCATTCTCTTTTGGACTGTTTCAGGACATCTGACACGTAGCCCATGCCTCCCACAGACTACAGTACTTAACAGGTCTGAGTCACACAACGGACCATTAATATGCACAAGTCGGCAGCTTTTGTAGCTTGATAAAAGGTGCGAATGGGGCAGCCAATGTATCTATTGTTTTCGGAGGAGCAGAATTAGTTTTTCTAGCCTTCGTGTTTCAGCAGCTATAGCCTGGGCAAGAGTTCCCATTGACTGGGCCAAGGCCCGAGTGACCCAACGGACGCTATACGCTTCTGAGAGATAGACAGGAAACAGGAGAGAGACGGCGAGTGACACACAGCAAAGGTCGTCGGGCTGGGGAATCAAACCTGCGACTCGCTGTCAGGCTGTCGTTAGAGCCTATGTGTGGTGTGCGCCTTAAAGGTATAATGACATTCATTTTCACTTTTTTTATTTTCAATGTTTTATTTGGGGTTTTATGACCTCAATTACACCCAAAAAACCTGAACTTAGAACATTCAGTGGATTTTCTGTGGTCTGGGGTTTTCTGAATAATTAGGCTGAAAAGTAATCTGAGCTTGGCCCTTCGACAGTGAGGTCACAGTCGATTAATCCCGCCCACTCTCCTCCTCGCCCCTCCCCTCCCCTATCCTTTCCTTTGGGGGGGGCGGAGCAGAGGCGATGATTGACAGGCAAAATCCCTCACCAGCGACACCCGCAGGCAAAGATTTATTTTTTCATTGCAGTTGAAAAGGCTTTAGAAATGTGAGAGAAAAACACCTGCCATGGATCACTGGAATGGAATTTTCACTTAAAACTTTTTGTACACTTTTGAAGGACCAGGACAAAGACTTTGAATGTGGTGTAAAAGTGAATGTCATTAAACCTTTAAAGGTATCATGACATTCATGTTTACACCACATTCAGAGTCTTTGTCCTGGTCCTTCAAACGTGTACAAAAAGTTTTAACTGAAAATTCCACTCCAGTGATTCACTGTAGGTGTTTTTGTCTCACATTTCTAAAGCCTTTTCAACTGCAATGAAAAAATAAATCTTTGCCTGCGGGTGTCGCTGGTGAGGGATTTTGCCTGTCAATCATCGCCTCTGCTCCGCCCCCCCCCCAAAGGAAAGGATAGGGGAGGGGAGGGGCGAGGAGGAGAGTGGGCGGGATTAATCGACTGTGACCTCACTGTCGAAGGGCCAAGCTCAGATTACTTTTCAGCCTAATTATTCAGAAAACCCCAGACCACAGAAAATCCTCTGAATGTTCAAAGTTCAGATTTGTTGGGTGTAATTGAGGTCATAAAACACAAAAAAAAACATAAAAAATATAAAAAGTGAAAATGAATGTCATCGAACCTTTAAGGCAGCTACACACTGTACGACTTTTAAAGTGGTCGGTAAGCATTTCACACTACACAAGTCTCTTTCTTGAAATCGGCTGTCATATATCGTTGTGGTTTTCACACTATACGATTGATTGCCGACAAGGGATCACACACTGCAGGATATTTCACCAGGATGCTATCCAGTCTATCCACTATTATCGCGGCCGGTTCGTCTCGCAGAGCCTTTCACACACAGCGAGCAAAACTCGGCAATCTTGCGTCAGATCGGGGGGTTTTGTTGGCGAGCGCCAAAAAAAGGTCCCCGGCAGCATAATGGGACCAAATGTCTTGCAGTGTGTAGTAGCCCTTAACCACTAGGCCATCGGCGCCGTCTAACGTCTATCCATAATCTCATATACTGTAGGTGTTCAATTGGGTTGAGATGTGGTGTTGTGTCTGTGAAGGTCGTAGCATAATGATTCACATCATTTTCACACTCATCAAACCATTCAGTGACTCACAGTGACCCTGTGGATGATGTGGATGTGGAGGGCATTGTCATCATTGGAAGGGAAACCTATTGAGAATAATGCTGAAAGGATGATGACTCATTTGGCCACTTTTCTCCTCACATCTCTGTTGCTTTTTGAACTGTCGAAGGGGCATTGATCTGTGAAAATGAGGGGTTCATGCACCGCACTCTACTATTGATTACCTTTCTTTTATACTTTGTAACCTTTTTAACTAGTTTGTTCTGATAAAGTTGTTTTTATATCTGTTCTGTAAAGCGACTTTGAGTACCTAGAAAAGCGTTATATAAATCGTATGTATTATTATTAACCCGTTAAAACCGGGAACGCATCTGTTTTACCCTTTAACCATTATTTTATACTTTGGGCTATTAAAAAATAGCAGATCTACAAGCTCATAGCGCGGCACCGAGTGCTGCACTATGAGCTTGTAGATCTGCTATATTTTTTAAATCGTGAAAATGTTTGCAAATCTTTGAATATATATATATACTGTATATGATTTTAAAGCGAACATGTGGAACTCAAATCTTTGCTTCTGGGGGGTCCATGGAACAACATATTTTGAGATGGGGGTCTGCGGCCAAATAGATATAATTTTGGGTGGTCCTTGACATGAAAAAGTTTGAAACTATTGATTATATCAACATGTTTTTTCAAAAAACTGTTAGGATTTAGAAGACATCTGTAGAATCCCCCAGAAGCAAAGATTTGAGTTACAAATGTTTGTTTTAAAAATATATATATTCAAAGATTTGCACACATTTTCACAATATTAAAAAAATAAAAATATCCAAAGAAATCTTAAAATGCACTATGAGATAGGGCATTCACAACTAATTATTTTTACTAGTCGACTCATTTGACCACGTAGTAGTCGACTAGTCGAAATTTACATAAAAAAACATTTTGGGGGGGGGGGGCATTGTTTTAATGCCATCCTACTACTATATTACTATTATTATTATCCTCCTGCCCTTATTTTTATGGCGTTTTAAGGGAAGCGCTTCTGGCACAGCAGCACAGCACCACAGCAGCGTCTCCAAGGATCCCCATTGCCCAATAATAGGCTTTTATTGGGCATACTTTTGACCCCCTTTTGATAAAAAATAAAGTCAGGAGGATAATAATAATAGTAAGATGGGCCATTACTATGGCATTAAAACAAATTACAAAAAAAAATAAAATAAAAAAAAATCGACTAGTCGACTAGTGGTTATACTAGTTGGTGAAAGCCCTACTATGAGCTTGTATATCTGCAATTTTTTTGTGAATAGCCAAATAAATCTTAAAATGACACAGATGCGTTCCCAGTCTTAATGGGTTAACATGCCTCTCTATGTAGCGTAGATGTCAACGGAGAGTTCTGATCCGCTGATACAGTCTGATCCGCTTCCTGTATTGATATAAACGCATGAGCATCGCTGCCGCGGCCATCGATTGTACACTTTCCAACCCTATATACAGTACTGATGTCTTTCCTATAGATTGAAATGCAGATGTCACTTTAGTCTATTGAAACGCCCAGTCTGTAGTGACTGAAGCCATCCTGCCATGCGTGACGTCCCAGTAATGAACCCTATTTCATAGTCACTTAGATCTATTTCTTCTTGTCATCTTGACGTCGAAATCGAGGTCAACCACCAGCCCTGCTCAGCATCTTATATACATGATGCCACAGAGCATGTCTGGATGTTAATTGCTTAATTGTATCATGCAGTAAGTATGGAAGCATCTCATTTATTCAGGGTTTTTCTTTAATTTGTCACCCGTCGGTATCTTACAGTTACATGTCCAGTATGTCATAAATGATGAGGGAGACTGTAAATATCCAAGTCTTTTCATAGCCTAACAGGCCGTTTTTCAGGCCAAGGACCCCCTAGCTGAGAGAGAGAGAGAGAGAGAGAGAGAGAGATGAAGCAGGGACCCCCTACTGTAGTTTGACAGCACTATCATCAGGATGTAAATTGTCATCATTGTGAAAAAATCATTGTGTAAATTCATGTTTTTTGTTAATTAGACAGACATTTAATCTCTTGACCTTTGGGCTCTGTACTCCGGCTGCTCTTTTTTTCCCCTCGACACCAAATCTCTCAGCCGAAAATAGTATTTATTTAATATTCTCAAAACTTGTTCCTCCCAGAATTGGGATGCTAGGGTTCAGGCAGTTCAAGTAGTTAAAAAACAAAACAAAAGTTCCTATCACGCAAAGATTTGGCAGCCCCCCCCCCCCCCCCCGTTGTAACTCTGAGGACCCCCAGTTGAAGACCCCTGCTGTAGCATACACAGTACTGTGTTTCAGTTTATTTTATAACTCCTTTGCTGCAGCTGAGGTATGAAATTGTTAATAAAAAGTTAAAGCATAAAAAGTTATGCTGAATCCACAATAACTGAATGTTCCCCCCCCTCCCCCCTTCCCCCTTCCGGTTCGATTGAAGGAAGACGCTTGTAAAAGGTCATCAAAGTTCATCCAGGCTCCACTGATCCCACATTGATCGTTCTGATCCTCCAAACACACGTCAGCTGAAAACGCAGACATGCTGCATCTGGTTCCATCCGGTCAGAGCAGTTCAAGTTTATGTTCATGAGATTTTCATTCAGATTCCTGGAACACAAGCCTGATGTAGACATTATAGTCAGCTGTTTAACACACAGGCTTGTAGGCGAACCCTTTTCTACCATGCCGTTGAAGGCACAATGCTTCCCCTATTGGGCGGGCACGCGGGCGGGGACTTCTTTCCTCTACAATAGAAGAGTTAGGACGTCACATTCTAATACAACCCGAATACCCAATCTCAGTATCGGCTTAGTGGCGCACCTCGCTAATCATTAGACTACCGATCCACCAGCTCTGGGAGTCTGGGTTCGACTCCCGCTTGGGACAATACTTTTTCAAACAACCGCAGACTATTTTTTTCGCCGATAAAGTATAGTTTTGGACCATGACGGAGGCGCGCCGACTCAGCAGACCTTGAGGCCGAGGAGTCGCGCCCGAGCGCCTCCAGGCGCGAGTGCCAGCGACGACCGGCCGATGGTCTGCTAGTCGACTAAGCGCCGTCCAAGTTATGTACCGATAGGCACAGAATCGTAAATAATATTGGTGGGGACTGCGTTTGCCCCAACTGCCACTCACTGCACTAACTTAGCCCGCCCCCTTGTGCCTTCAACGGCATGGTAGAACAGGGTTCGCGGCTTGTAGACAGACGGACTACTAGACGGACTAGACAGGCAGGCAGACAGACAGACAGACAGACAGACAGACAGACAGACAGACAGCTGTGAAGTTCTGTACAATTCCCATGATGCAAGCATTGGACCGGAAAGTTTTTCAATTGTTCTAACCTTTTTAAGTAGTCACCGAATATTTAGCTCCAGTATGATCGATCCCCTGATGGTTGCTAATGACGGAGGGTTTCACTGTGCAAAAAAAAAATCATCGCGACCTCCCGTTCGCTTGTTAAACGCCGTTGAAAATAGCATGTTTCGCCAAAAATACATAGTAAAACACAGGAGCCGAGATACAGAATATTTCCCAAATACTTTAACCAGGAAGTCAATGGAGCAGTAAATCTTTGGATCACGTTTTCTCCTGGTTCTGTGTGAAAAACGTTTTGAAAAAACTTAGATTTACGTGATTGGCGGTGAACAGTTGTATTTGCATTGATGTAGATCTACGTGATTGGCAGGGAATGTGTTCAGACTAATTCATACTTTATTGACCCACCTTATTAAATTAAAAATAGTTTCAATTTTCTTTTTGTCGTTCGACCAAAAATAAATTAACCAGTGACTTTTTTTCAGTCTCCATTGGTTTGTGATTATGTAACTGTTGTTGATTTTGACCCCAAAGCTATTACTCTTGGGGCGAAGCTGAGCTATTTTTATTACATGGGTATGATATCGTTAGTCAGCACATTTTATTCTGAACCAGAAGAGCTTGATATTATGCTGACTCGTAGTATAACACCAAAGACTGGATGAAGGCACAAAAGAACGTCCTTAATCCATTAAGACCGGGAACGCATCTGTGTGTCATTTTAAGATTTTATGTGGGCTATTCAAAAATAGCAGATCTACAAGCTCATAGCGCGGCACTCGAGCTTGTAGATCTGCAATTTGGGGGGAAAATGTGTGCAAATCTTTGAATATACATATATTTTTTAAAGCGAACATTTGTAACTAAAATCTTTGCTTCTGGGGATTTTTTTCTAAAACAGTTTTTTAGAAAAAACTTATTACGTTGCTATAATCACTGGTTCTCAAACTTTTTCATGTCAAGGACCCCAAAATGATATGTATTTGGCCACGGACCCCCCATCTTAAAATATGTTGTTCCAGGGACCCCCCAGAAGTAAAGATTTGAGTTAAAAATAATTGCTTTAAGACAAAAAACTAAACAAAAGATCTGCAAGCTCATAGCTCATAGCTCATAGTGCTGCTCCGAGTGCCGCGTTATGAGCTTGTATCTGCTATTTTTGAATAGCCAAAATCATCTTAAAACAGATCCCGTTCCCGGTCTTAATGGGTTAATCAAGCAATTCAGACAAAAAGTTGGCTTCCTGGATTTATTCAGCCAACAATGGCTGTAGGTTTGGTTCAACAGAGCAAGCCTGCATCTTTGTATTTGTATGCAGTGGTGGTCAAAGTATATATACTCAAGTAAATACTCAATTATTCAAAAGTAACTTTTAAAAATCAATGCATTTCTGTATTGAAATTTAGAACAGGAAAAGCTTGTTAACTTGTAGATCGGCTATTTTCAATATATTTGAAATAGGACTTAAGTGGTTAATTCATAATGTATTTTTGTAAGTCTGGGTCCCAAGAGTCCCTTCCCCCTCAAAAGTGAAAACGGGGACACGTTTTTTTTCTGTTGTGAGGTGTACAGAGACCCCTTGGGGTGACGATGCACCATAAACAAATACAATTGAATTGAAAAAGTACAATATCACAGCTAGAAGGTCCTGCAGGTTCGATTCCCTGCCGGGGACGCTGTGGGCGCTGGGGGCGTGTCCTCTCCTCCGCGGCATCAAATATAAACAAAAAAGCATCAAGTATATAAAACCATAACACGAAGACAAATAGCTAGGGAAAAGAAAAATGTGGGAGCACATAAACAAGTGTCCAACCATTTCTCCAAGGCAGGAGGTTCATTTAAAAGGCCCAGGAGAACAGGTGCGTTTTTTGTCCAAAGAGGGTGCAGACCTGATAAGCAGAGGTAGGCTGTTCCATAATTTTGGAGCAGCTACCGAGAAGGCACGGTCACCTTTTAACTTCACCATCCTGCATATGTAGGATGGTGCCAACCCATGGTGGGCTTAATTTTAAAATCAATTCTGCGTTTGACTGGAAGCCAGTGAAGGGACGCCAAGATGGGAGTAATGTGATGAGGGCATGAATGACTTTTTCCAGGTTGTGGGTTGATAGAAAGGTTTTTATTTTTGCTGACCTGTCTCAATTGGAAGAAGGCTCCTTTGACAACAGCATTAATTTGTTTGTCAGATTTGAGGGCCGAGTCTAGGAGGGTTACATGTTGGCTTTCCGACATGTCGCCTTTCCGACGGTTACTAACCCTATACCTAACCCTAAAGGCCTTTGCAGACAGGGTGCGATTAGTCAATCAGTTTTTACCGCTTGCGAAAAGATGCACGAATCGAACTGGGTTCGATTGGAAAAAAAACGTATCACCTCATCGCATCGCCGCATCGCATCGCCGCACGGTAAATTCGGAGCCGGTGTGCATGAGGTCATTGAGAACCATGTGTTCATTTAAAAAATGATATCGTCAGTTTTTTTCGTGCGAAAAATCGCACCCTGTCTGCAAAGGCCTTAACCCTAACCCTAACTGCATGCGGAAGCCACATAGTCGGAGTAGTGGAATGTCGGAATTATGAGCGCAAACCGTCTAGGAGTACACCCAAATTTGATAAGAAGCGTCACTCCTCATGCGTTGAATGAAGCATGAGCTCAGTTCGGGCTCTCCCCAGGCTGGCAGAGGGAGAGTAGCACCCGAGATTACAGCTTAGCTTAGGCAATTGGTACTGGGTGAAAAAATGGGTAACAAAAAATCATGGAGAAAACCAAAAAAAAGTACAATGTTTCTATTTGAAACGTAGCGGAGTGAAAGTCATGTGCCTGCAAAAATGTGGGAACTATGCACGAAAACGAGTTTCACCCACTTCTTTACCTGGTTTCACCTTTAAAACAGCCTCAGGTGGTTCCTCAGACTCTGGGCTCCTCCAGAGAGACTAGTTTAAAAACATCTAAAACATCTAAAACGAAGTATGGCATTAACCCATTCAATACGGGAACGCATCTGTGTCATTTTAAGATTTATTTTCTTTCTTTGTCTATTAAAAAATAGCAGATATACAAGATAACACCAAAAAAAATCTTGAAAATGTGTGCAAATCTTTGAATATATATATATTAAGTGAAAATGTCTAAAATCTTTGCTTCTGGGGGGTCCCTGGATCATCATATTTTGAGATGGGGTTTTATGGCCAAATACATATTCTTTTGTGGGTCCTTGACATGAAAAAAGTTTCAGAACCACTGATATAGAAACATAGGTTTTTTTTCAAAAACCTGTTAGGATTTAGAAGACATTTGTAGAATCCCCAGAAGCAAAGATTGGAGTTTAAAAAAATCACGTAAAAAAATATATATTCAAAGATTTGCACACATTTTCCACGATTTTTCAAAAAATAGCAGATCTACAAGCTCATAGCGCGGCACACTGCTTGTAGATCTGCTATTTTTGAATAGCCAAAGAAATGTTAAAATGACACAGATGTGTTCCCGGTCTTAACTCATTGGCCGCCATTATCGCATTAACGCGATCTAATAAATAGCGCGCTTGGCCGCCAGGATCGCGTTAATGCGATCTATGGTCTTTATTGATCTTTATGCTCTGATCACGCTATTCTGTTATGAATCAGGCTAAGTTTCGGGTTCCACTTACTTCAACCACCACTGCATCCGGTTCCATGACTTGGGTTCCGTTTTCGGTTTTACATTTTTCCCCCCAGTCATTTTCGACCATAATAGGGAAACAAATGGTTTTTCACACGCTATGAAAAACGATCGGAGACCTCCCCTCCTATAATCTATGGTCTGGGTGACGAACAGTCATCCCCGTTGTGTATCACAAAGTAATTTTTGCCGATAACAGAATCTGAGACATTTCACTTCCGGTTCATGTGTTTCACTGTGTGAGTGGGTCTGGGAGGGGGCGAGTGTGATCGAGAGGCGATCAAGCTTGGTATGTGCTGCACTCTAGTGATGGAACGATCAAAACGATTCAAGTGTCAAGCCAGACTTTCTAGATGTGAATTAAATAACAAAATAACGAAACAAAAAAACACGAAAATCGCTGGCAAGGGCTGCTATGAACGAGGTTTTAACTCTGGCAGTCAATGAGTTAATGGATTAAGTGATGAAAAACCATGATATTTGGAGATATGAGGTGACAGCGCTGCTTTGCTGTGCAGTGTGGCTGCTAGACTGGAACAGTCTACTCTATAAAGCAATCATTCTCAAAGTGGGGTCTGGGGACCCCCAGCAGGCATATCCTTGAGGGTGTTCCAGCCAGGGGGGGGTCCCCCATGCAGAAAAATGAGTTATTATACTGTAGCATCAGACTCTGAGTCTGACCATTTCAACCCTATTTTATATTTCAGCTATTCGAAAAAATAGCCGGCCCCACAGGTTGAGAACCACTGCTCTAAAAGTATCATAAAACTGTTACTTTTACTAAATTATACCTGTAAATCTGTTGAAATGTTTACAGTAGCTTAGTTGTTTACAAGTCCTTTTAGTGTTGCCATTATCGTGTTATTAGTTATTTTTTATGATGGCTACTTCTATTATAACTTTTAGATCTTCCTATATTGTTATTGATGTTTTTTATATTGTTTGTTTTTCAACCCATTGCTTTTATGCCCTCTGTTTTCATTCATTATTCATGTCTCACTTTCATTCATTTTCAATAATGGTTGTTTTGTTTTTGTTCCACGACGCTCAAAAAATGCTAAATACGTACTGTAGTAGTTATTATTATTCTCTGTCAGAGCAGTCAGTCGTTACAGCCTGACGCCGGCAGACATCAAGTAACTAAGTACATGTACTCGAGTACAATACTTTTGTAGGTATTTTTACTTTACTTTATTGGAGTATTTCCAATTTTCAATACTTTTACTTCTATTCCACTACATCTCAGAGACAAATATTGTACTTTTTACTCCATTACAAGTATTTGAAAACTTTAGTTACTTTTTAAGAATATTATTACAACACCTATATTAACCACTTCAACCCTATATATATACTGTGGCTATTTGAAAATAGCCGATCTACAAGCTCACAACACGTCGCAAAGCGGCGCGTTGTGAGCTTGTAGATCAGCTATTTTCAAAATATTTGTATACATGACGAACTTGTAAAATGGGACATTCTGCATAATTAGTACTATTACTCTTGGTACCTTTGGTATATGCCCATTTGGTGCCAATACTTTTGCACTCTTACTGAAGTACATTTTGAACACCAGACTTTTACTTGTGACAGAGTATTTCTACATTGTGATATTGATACTTTAACTTAAGTAAACAAAACAGCTGTGACACAAACACCATTGCAAGTATGTCACTATGAGACCTGTGTCTGCCTGCTGGCCATGTGTTGCCATGTCCGCTTATTATAAGCGACTTTGGGCTTGTTTTTTTTCTATAAAGTGGCTTGTGAATATTGATAGTTCCAGTTTGGTTGTTTTTTTGGGCTTGTTTCTAAAGTGTGTAGTTGCTTATTTGGGCTTATTTTGTCTTAATTATTATTCAAACCAGTGGTTCTCAAATATCTGAGATATGTATTTGACCCTAACCCCTATCTGAAAATGTTTTGTGCCAGGAAGCCCTGTAGCAGAATGTTTAAAAAATATTCCAAATATTCCACATTTTATTTCAGGATTTTCTTGAAAATAGCAGATCTACAAGCTCACAAGGTGAACTTGTACTGTAGGTGAGCTTGTAGATCGGCTATTTTACAAACAGCAGACAGTATATAGGTTTGAAGTGTAGTCGCTTCTTTTGGGCTTGTTTTCATAGACCACGGTTTCTTATTTCTCTCACAAAATCTGGCAACATGTGCTGCTGGCTTTGAGCGGATCTAGTCTCGGGGACTGAAGGTCTGCATGGCCTCAAAGTCTGGGCCTGTCTCAACCAGGACAGGGAGGGACAATAAGGGGGGCTTACTGTTACTCAGCCTGTCCAAAGGCTCCAAGCTTAGCCCCCTGTAAACGGGGAAAAACAGATGCAAATGAGCTTTTAAGCCATAGACAGTGAAATAGCATTCCTCCCTTGAGCTACCTTATTTAGCTACTCTTTTAGCTTTGGGCTCCTAAGCCGGGGGGATCGAGCCATGCAGAGCCCCTGGGTGGGGGGGGGGGGGGAGACGACGACACTGTGCCTGCCTGGTTATGGGCAGTGTTGCCACATTTTGTGATGGCAATAAGGAACCAGGTCTAGGAAAACAAGCCCAAAAAAAGCGATTATAGGCCACATGAGCACTTTAAACCTATATACTGTATACGTTGGCTATTTGAAAATAGCCGATCTACAAGCTCACAGCGTGTCGCGATGTGACGCGGCGGTGTGAGCTTGTAGATCTGCTATTTTCAAAAATAATCTTGAAATAAAATGTGGAATATTTGGAAGATTTTTCCCCTGGCACAAGGGTTCCATGGCATGAAAATATTTGAGAACCACTGGTTTGAATAATAATAAAAATATTTGGAAGCAAGCCCAAATAAGCAACTATAGACTTCAGAAACAAGCCCCAAAAAAATTGCAACCCTTTACTGGAAAAGAAGCCCAAAGTCGCTTATAATAATGCGGGACATGGCAACACTGGTTACGGGGAGCGGGGGGGGGGAGTACTTTATAGGAACGTGACCCAATACCTCTCTCTATCCTTTCTGTCAGTCAGCTCTCAGTCGCATGCAGCCCTGAAATACATCCATTTCCCCGACAGACAGCTATAAGCTTGCATCTGTTTAGGCTGCCTGGGCCTGTAAGTGCTCTCTGCCTGGCTGAGAGCCTCCTCTCCTCTCCTCTCCTCTCCTCTCCTCTCCTCTCCTCTCCTCTCCTCTCCTCTCCGGTGACATAAACACCAAAACATGTCATATCTCTGCCAGGCGGAATAACACTCCCGTCACGCTCTCACTGGCACAGAGTGGTGCTTTTGAGACATAACATAAAAGTCATATTTAAATTTTTACTTAACCACTTAAGCCCTAATTGAGTTTTTATGCACCACATATCCAGGGGCGGTTTTATGCACTAAAGCAAACCACGCGATTGGCTGCCCACTAAAAATCAACGTTGCAGTTGTTTCCGTCCCAATAGTGTGAAGTGGTTTCACTTTCAACGAGGCTACTTCTTTTTCCAGTAGTTCGATTTCAAACTAAAACATGTGTTGGACTGAACATACACCAATAGTATAGATAAAATAGTTTTATTTTGAAATGCACAGCGTTTTTAGAGGACTATTGAGGCCTCCTGACACTTGTTGAGCGTGCGTTTTGCTGTGTATACAAAACGAACATATGGAATATAAACACAAGATTTGCGGCAAAACTTCATGTTTATGATAATGGAAACCAACAAACCACGCTTTTTACAGTATGTTGTTTATTTGTTGTGATACAAAAGGTATTGTACAGTCGGTGGGGGGGGGGGGGGGGCAAACTTGAGCTTTGCTTGGAACCCCCGCATTGTTAAATCCGCCACTGCACATGTCTGGAACAAACTCCCAGAAAACTGCACTCTTATTTAAAAAACACAACTAAAGACCTTTCTGTCTGTTTGCCGCTGCCTTTGATTGAGTTTTTTTTTTTTTTTCTCTTTTCATTTCTCTCCTGCACTATACACTGTCTCTCTGCGTTTGATGTATGTGTTTACCTTGCTTACTGTAAGTCACTCTGGATAAAGAGCATCTGCTAAACGCCTACACTGTAATTGTAAAAAAAAAAAACGTGTGCCTATAAATAATGACATCGCCACTACAGGGATACCAGGTTGAACGTGTTAACCCATTCAAACCGGGAACGCATCTGTGTCACTTTAGATTTCTTTGGCTATTCAAAAATAGCAGATATACAAGCTCATAGCGCGGCACTCGGTGCCGCTCTATGAGCTTGTAGATCTGCTATTTTTGAAAAAAGAAAACTTGAAAATGTGTGAATCTTTGAATATGTATTTTTTAAAAGACCTGAAGCCGATTCTACACAATGATCCTCTGTCTAAATCCCAACAGTTTTCTGAAAAAAAACGTTTGTGTTGTACTGGTATGTATCAAGGACCCCCAAAATGATATGTATTTGGCCCGCCGACCCCCACGGCCACTGTATATGGCCGTGGACCCCCATCTCAAAATATTTTGTTCCAGGGACCCCCAGAAGCAAAGATTTGAGTTACAAATGTTCGCTTTAAAAATATATAAATTCAAAGACTTTCAAAAATAGCAGATCTACAAGCTCATAGCGCGGCACTTGCCATGAGATATAAAATATCTTTGCTTCTGGGGGGGGGGGGGGGGTCCCTGGAACAAAATATTTTGAGATGGGGGTCCACGGCCATATACATATAATTTTGGGAAGTCCTTGACATGGAAAAGTTTGAGCACCACTGATATAAAAACATAAGTTTTTCAGAAAACTGTTGGGATTTAAGAGACGTGTAGAATCGGCTTCAGGTCTTAACGTGTTAAACAGTCCTCCTTGCATACAGTATATCCAGAGAGACACTTTGCATGATGATGCTGTCACCACATATTTTATATCCTCCTGTGCGCAGCCAGCATTGTGTAAGTAAGTAATTATGAGGCTGTGGTCGTCACATTTACCGTTGCCATGGTTACGGGTGTTTGACAGGTGTTATATAACGGTAGTGGTGGTGGCTGAAAAATGAACACATGAACATCATTTTCACACACTCTGCTCCCATGTTAATGTACGCCACACACACACACACACACACACACACACACACACACACACACACACACACACACACACACACACACACACACACACACACACACACACACACACACACACACACACACACACACAGGTTTGCATTACTATACTTGTGAGGACATCAACATTTTAGGACACTGATTTTAAGAATGGCATTTATTTTGTTTTAGATCTACAAGCCCACAACGTGTCGCTGCGTAATGCGTAGATTGGCTATTTTTCAGTGCACAACATCACCGTGCAGCCATGAAGTATAAATCAGGTTATAATCGTAACTCCTAAACCGAACCTTTTCAATGTCTAATCCTAACCCTAAACCCAACCTGAATCTTTTTACTAATTGTAAACCTACCTAAAAAAAAACGGTTTCAACCATAAAACATAAATCTTTATCTTGTGAGGAAGCAGGAAAATGGTTCCTCACAACGTCTATTTCTCAAAATTCTGCTATACTTGCGGGGTCCTCACCAGTAGGGCTGTCACGATTATGACATTTTAAGTGACGATTAATTGTCGCACAAATAATTGCGATTAACGTTTTTAATTGTGCTTTTGTCATTGAACACTGCATGGAGCATATAAATGCAAATGACATTTTTGTTCAGCTTTCAAGTTGCACAGGGCAGATATGACAAATAAACTGTGGAAATTAATAGTGGAAATAGCCGATCTACAAGCTCACAACGCATCGCATCGTGATGCGTTGTGAGCTTGTAGATCTGCTATTTCCAAAAAGAATTGAAAATGTTTGAAAGACTGTGACCATTTTTCAACATTTATGTTCGATTAATAATCGCGATTATCTCAAATAATTGCGATTGGACGATTATGTGATAACTGTGACAGGCCTATACTCACCAGTACAGTAATACAAACACATACATAGAAACCCGAGCAGTTTGTTTGTATTGGTAAACGCTGCTAACCGCCCACACTTTGTGCTTCTTCCTGGAAGAGAGCAGCCTGAGGACAAACAACATCTCATCCTTTTATAGACCTCCACTCTCCCTCTCTCTCTCTCTCTGTCTCTATCAAACTCCCATCCCCTCTCTCTCAATCACTTTACCTCTATACCTCCACTGCCCTTCTGCTTCTTCTTTGAGAGGCTTTTTTTCTCCCATCATTCACTCTGATGTTCCTGGCTACATTATTCACCCTCCATCAATCCATCCATCCTCCATCTCTCTCTCTTTGTCCGTCCTCATCCGTCCTAATCTGTCCTCTCCTGTCAGTTAATTCACTCACTCTCCTCTCTCGGTGCCTCGCTTTCTCAATGCTCTCTCTCTCTCTCTCTCTCTCTCTCTCTCTCTCTCTCTCTCTCTCTCTCTCTCTCTCTCTCTCTCTCTCTCTCTCTCTCTCTCTCTCTTGCACACACACACACACACACGCACACATGCACATACACACCCCTCCATCTATCTCTATCAGGCCCAATATAGCCTCTCTCTCTTCCCATCTGACCCCCATCTGACTTCATTTCTCAGTCTTCAGTAGTTCATCTTACAGTATGTCTGCAGCTTTGATCTGTGCGTCCCTTCATTCCAGTCCATTCCCCCCTACGGCGAGTCTCCATTCTCCTTGGCTGCGTTTCACTTTGCAGATTTCACTACAAATATCCTCTACAAATATCCACGGCTCTCAGGAGGTTCTGATGTGGCTCTGATGTACCTCTGATGCAACCCTGATGCAGCCCTGAAACGGCTCTAATTTGGCTCTGATACGGCTCAGATGAATACAGCCCTGATACGGCTCAAATGTGGCCCTGATTTGGCCCTGATACGGCTCTGATGCATCTCTGTTACAGCTCTGACGCGGTCTGATACGGCTCTGATGTGGCATGGCTCTGATACGGCTCAGATACGGCTCAGATGTGGCATGGCTCTGATACGGCTCAGATGTGGCATGGCTCAGATGTGGCATGGCTCAGATACGGCTCAGATGTGGCATGGCTCAGATACGGCTCTAATACCGCACAGCTCTGACGCGGCTCGGCTGAGACTCGGCTCTGATGCGGCTCTGATACGCCTCTGATGTGGCTCAGATGTGGCATGGCTCTGATGCGGCTCTGATGTGGCATGGCTCTGAACGGCTTAGATATGGCTGAACCGCATCTAACCGCCGACACGGCTCTGACGCGGCTCTGACGCGGCTCTGACGCAGCTCTGACGCAGCTCTGACGCGGCTCTGATAAGCCTCAGAGCCGTCAGAGCCTCTGATGCGGCTCTGATGCGGCTCTGATAGGGCTCAGATGTGGCATGGCTCTGATACGGCTCTGATGCGGCTCAGATGTGGCATGGTTCTGATGCGGCTCTGATGCAGCTCTGATGCGGCTCAGATGTGGCATGGCTCTGATGCGGCTCTGATGCGGCTCAGATGTGGTCAGATGCGGCATGGCTCTGATGCGGCTCTGATGCGGCTCAGATGTGGCATGGCTCTGATGCGGCTCTGATGCGGCTCAGATGTGGCTCAGATGTGGCATGGCTCAGATGCGGCTCAGATGTGGCATGGCTCTGATGCGGCTGTGATGCGGCTCTGATGCGGCTCAGATGTGACATGGCTCTGATGCGGCTCTGATGCGGCTCAGATGTGGCATGGCTCTGATGCGGCTCTGATGCGGCTCAGATGTGGCTCAGATGCGGCATGGCTCTGATGCGGCTCTGATGCGGCTCAGATGTGGCATGGCTCTGATACGGCTCAGATGCGGCTCAGATATGGCATGGCTCTGATGCGGCTCAGATGTGGCTCAGATGTGGCATGGCTCTGATGCGGCTCAGATGTGGCTCTGATGCGTCTCTGATGTGGCTCAGATGTGACATGGCTCTGATGCGGCTCTGATGCGGCTGTGATGCGGCTCAGATGCGGCTCAGATGTGGCATGGCTCTGATTGAAGGGGCGGCCATAGCTGAGTGGTTAGTGAGCCCGCCTAAGGAGCCAGAGGCCCTGGCTGCCCAAGGTACGATTCCAGGCCAGGCCAGCATATGTGTCGATGAAATGAAATTTGTCCCTGAGCAAGACTCTTAACCCCTAATTGCTCACAGGCCCTCATTGGAAACAAGACCGCAAGGACTTTCATGAACGTCCTGTTAAAAGGAATTATCCTTATCCTTATGCGGCTCTGATGCGGCTCTGATGCGGCTCAGATGTGACATGGCTCTGATACGGCTCAGATGCGGCTCAGATGTGGCATGGCTCTGATGCGGCTCAGATGCGGCTCAGATGTGGCATGGCTCTGATGCGGCTGTGATGCGGCTCAGATGTGGCATGGCTCAGATGTGGCATGGCTCTGATGCGGCTGTGATGCGGCTCAGATGTGGCATGGCTCTGATGCGGCTCAGATGTGGCATGGCTCTGATGTGGCTCAGATGTGGCATGCTCTGATGCGGCTCAGATGTGGCATGGCTTTGATGCGGCTCTGATGCGGCTCAGATGTGGCTCAGATGTGGCATGGCTCTGATGCGGCTCTGATGCGGCTCAGATGTGGCATGGCTCAGATGTGGCTCTGATGCGGCTCAGATGTGGCATGGCTCTGATGCGGCTCTGATGCGGCTCAGATGTGGCTCAGATGTGGCATGGCTCTGATGCGGCTCTGATGCGGCTCAGATGTGGCTCAGATGTGGCATGGCTCTGATGCTACTCTGATGCGGCTCTGATGTGGCATGGCTCAGATGTGGCTCTGAAGCGGCTCAGATGTGGCATGGCTCTGATGCGGCTCTGATGCGGCTCAGAGGTGGCTCAGATGTGGCATGGCTCTGATGCGGCTCTGATGCAGCTCAGATGTGGCTCAGATGTGGCATGGCTCTGATGCTACTCTGATGCGGCTCTGATGTGGCATGGCTCAGATGTGGCTCTGAAGCGGCTCAGATGTGGCATGGCTCTGTTCGGCTCTGTTGCGGCTCAGATGTGGTTCAGATGTGGCTCAGATGTGGCTCAGATGTGGCATGGCTCTGATAGGGCTCATATGTGGCTTTGATGCGGCTCAGATGTGGCATGGCTCTGATGCGGCCGCAGCAGAGCCATGCCACATCTGAGCCACATATGAGCCGCATCAGAGCCGCATGTGAGCCGCATCAGAGCCGCATCAGAGCCATGCCACATCTGAGCCACATCTGAGCCGCATCCTAGCCGCATGTGAGCCTTATCAGAGCCGCATGTGAGCCTTATCAGAGCCGCATCAGAGCCATGCCACATCTGAGCCACATCTGAGCCACATCTGAGCCGCATCTGAGCCATGCCACATCTGAGCCACATCAGAGCTGCATCAGAGCCATGCCACATCTGAGCCACATCAGAGCCACATCTGAGCCGCATCAGAGCCATGCCACATCTGAGCCACATCTGAGCCACATCAGAGCCGCATGTGAGCCATGCCACATCTGAGCCGCATCAGAGCCATGCCACATCTGAGCCACATCAGAGCCAAGGGTTGGATTGTGAGTCCCTTAAACATTTTTTATTTATTTTTTCTAAATGTTTATCCCACGATTTTCTAACCCCTATTTTTTCACCCTAGTGCCAATGCCTAAGCGTGTAATCCTGGGCACTACCTTCCCTCTGCCAACCTAGGGAGGCCAGGGCCGAGCTCATGCCTCCTTCAATGCATGAGAGCCGTCTGACCTTCTTATCACCTGACAGGGGAGAGTTTCCCTGGTTGGACGTAGCGCGTGGAAGGAACACGTTATTCCAACCAGTTCCCTTCCCCTCCATCAGGCGCCCCGGCTGGCCAGGGGGAGGCAGTATAGTGACCAGGATTACTGCATGTTTTTTGTGAGGGTACCTACCCTAGGAGACACGGGGAGAACATGCAAACTCCACACAGAAAGGCCCTTTCGCCAACCCCACCTAGGGTGTGGGCACTGATGACGCGGAGGAGAGAACACGCCCCCAGCGCCCACAGCGTCCCCTGCGGGAATCGAACCCAGGACCTTCTAGCTGTGAGGCGACAGCGCTACCGACTGCGCCACCGTGCCCCTCCCTTAAACATATTAGCGTCATGTCCAGGGGTTGTTCTTGTACATCATATCCAGGGGGTGTACTTGTATACCAGAGGCATGTACTTTAGGCAGTGAATGCTATCACTTTTCTATGGGAGAAGTGAGATTCCCTCCCCTTTGGCCTACTGAAAGATGGATTTTCAGGCCTGTTTTGAAGGAAGCCCGTGTTCCACATATTTAAGGGATGGTGTCACAGTATTCCACACTTTGGTGGCAGTGCAGTAGAAAGAGAATTTACCCATGTTTGTTCTATAGGTGGGTGGTACCAGATTGTTGTTGACGCTCCCTCTAGTATTGTAGCTGTCGCTCACTTTGGTGAGGTAGTTAGTCAGATATGAGGGTATTGAGAGCATTGAGGGCAGAGCCCCTTTGACTATCTTGAAAGCCAATCCCATTTTTTATTTCTTAACCCTGTCTTCTACCTTGAGCCATCCTAGGCTTGCAAAATGTGTTGGAAAAAGGTGGGTCATCATGGGCCCCAGGCCGAGAAGCAGTCGAATCAGTTTGGGAGGTCTGAAGCTTAGTCTTTAGTGACATTGAGATGTTGGAAGAGGTGCAAGCATAGTCAAAGTGGCATTGAATGAGGGCTCCGCCAAGAGTCCTGACTCCTGAGAGCACTTTTGTTGACAAAAGAGGAAATTCTGCCTAACAATCTTGTACATCATGTCCAGGGGGTGTGCTTGTACATCAAGCCGCCTCACGTTACAGAAACAGGATGGGACACACAGCTCGGCAAAGCTCACTTACTATACTCAGATGTGGCACTGATGCGGGCCCATGCCTTTTGTTTTGGATTTTATGGCGCCTGTTGTATGTAGCTGCTGTTAGCTGGTGTTAATTAAACTCTGAGTGTAAAGATAATGTACACTCTTGGAGTTACAAATGGACAAATGAACACTGAGGATTTTACTGTGTGAAATGTCAAGGATGGCCTTTTTTCTTTTCTCCCGCTGTGACGTTGCCACTGAGAATCGTGCCATGATGATTCACTTTGATATGATTCACATTTATATGCATCTCGGGACCACGGGGAGAAACATCATCATCATTTCATTGCTCCTGGTTATTGGTTGATATGACGATGCTTATACAGAATCCTTATAGGATGTAATTGTATTTGTATACAGATATAGACAGTGGCATATCTCAACACCCAGCTATTTGCTGTAGCTGCTTGTGTAAAGCTCACTTCTGCTGCCATGCAGTGCAGAATGTCTGAGTGTGATTTTGGAATTATGTGCATAATCATTTAAATATTTTCTTTTTTCAGTTCAGACTCAGAGTTCAGTTTATTTAACCCACTAAAACCGGCTAAACATCCGGGGTCATTTTAGATTTTTGCTTTGGCTATTAAAAACTAGCAGATGTACAAGTTCGCATTGCGTCTCTTGTACATCTGCTATTGAATTTTTGGAGGCATTTTTGAAAAAAAATGAAAAAGTGTGGGAACTACCGATTTAGAAGGCATTTTGTGGAATCAGTCTCAGGTTCTGATGGGTTAATAGCCTGGAAAGTTGAGAACGGTGTTGACAAAAAACATCCAGTTCCATATTTTTTGTAGGCTGTGCTGGCAGTCGCTCGGTAATGGCGACGGGCTCATTTCCTGTTATTGTGCAGAAATCACGCCGCGCACAGTACTGGTCCGTTACCACCTGCTGGTGTTAAGAGGATTGCGTAACATAATTATGCTCAAACGTTGCGGACACCTTCTGCCGTCTCTGTCTGTTGGAGACCGTCTGGAACGAGAGATGCAATCACGCTGAGGTGAAAACAACATGGCAAGTATAGCTTTTCAGTTTTTATTAAAGCAGCACTATGTACTTTTCCTCTTCTACCCCGGATTTGAATCCGGTTTCCTACGCAAGTGCTGACATTTTTTAACCACTGAGCTGATAGAGCCAGCCTGCTTGCTCACACAAGACAACCACCCCAATTGTATGAGTTATATTGTATTAACATACTCTACCATACAGATTGGACAAAATTACATTTCATTCTTTAAAAAAAGTTACATAGTGAGGCTTTAAGTCTGTGAGTCTGTGAAAAATAAATCTTATGATGGATAGAGGAGTTTTTCAATCCTTTCGATACTCAAATACGAATACTCCTTGCGTATATACAGTAGACATTTTTCGCCTTTTGCGCAGAACGCAAAGCTTAAAGACATAAATAAAACATGTAAGGCTTGTAAAAAACTTAACGAGGATAAAAAAACTCAGACAAGCAAATAAGATAAGTATTAAAAGCAATACAAAAAAGTGTTGAGATCAATCTAACATGTTGTGTGTACAAAGTACACTGAGGGTAGTGCTGTATGGGAAAGGTCATGGGGTCACTCAAATAGTTAGGGTACAACCTGTGGGGAGCATGAACCCATTAAGCTAGTAGAGCTCTACTTTTCCTACCCCCCGTGTGTGTTTGTGTGGGGGGGGATCATGAATGTGCATAGCATAATGCATGACAATCTAGCCAGTTATTTTCAAGTTATCTTGTTTGGGACCAACAGTGTGTTTGACAGACCAACAGACCACCATCCTTATAGTGCTGCTAGCGGGATAAAAAAAGTGCTCTTCCATCATGTTCCTCACTCACAGGAGCAACGTTTGGACTCATAGCATGCCTGCAGCTATGCGTGCACCCCCAAGTTCAGCTGAAGTTCAGCATCTCTACCTCTCTTCCATATTTGATGCGAACAATGTGAAGCAAGGGTTCACAGCGGATTCACCTTCTATGGAAACTAAATTCCCTTTCTGTCAGGCCCATCATGCGTTGTCGGATATGTATCAATCTTTTATTGAGAGTCTTCTGAGCTTTGTCTTTCATCATCTGCTTGGTTTCCACAGCCTCACAGTGGTAGGTATAGAAACAGCAATGAGCAGCATTATTAATCCATTAAGACCGGGAACGCATCTGTGTTATTTTAAGATCGCTTTGTCTATTCAAAAATAGCAGATATACAAGCTCATAGTGCGGCACCGAGTGCCGCGCTATGCGCTTGTAGATCTGCTATTTTTGAAAAATCGTGAACATTTGTGCAAATCTTTGAATATACATATTTTTAAAGCGACTTGTTACAACTTCTGGGGGTCCCTGGAACAAAATATTTTGAGTAGGGGGGCCACGGCCAAATACATATCATTTTTGAGAACCACTGATATTATCGCAACGTTTAAAAAAAAAAAACTGTTAGGATTTAGAAGACATTTGTAGAATCCCTATAGAAGCAAAGATTAGAGATAGAAATGTTCGGTTTAAAAATATATATATTCAAAGATCAGTGCCGCGCTATGAGCTTGTATATCTGCTATTTTCTAATAGCCAAATAAATCAAAAAATGACTTAATAATCAAAAATGATTATTTCCCGGTCTGAATGGGTTAAAATCTGTTCTAAGATGATGGGAGTGAAACAAAGTTGAAACCTGAAATCTGAGTTATTTCTGTAAACCGTCAAATCCTCCGGATAGCTGCCAGCATTCTATCCTCTCCTGCACATGTCTTAAGCAGGTGGAATTTCTCAGTTTGCCATCAGGGTTGTTGTTGTGTTGTACAGATCTGCTTGTGAAGAACTAACTGGCATTCTAAATCTTTCTTCCCTTCGGCAGTAAAGACTTAGATTTTGTTATTATTTCTTCATCTCATTTTTTGTTTCCTAATCTTCATGAAACTGAGAAAGCAGCCAGCACACAGTAAATTTCCTTTTTCACAACCTAACCTAACAGGTCTTCCTCAGCGTAAAGGATATTTACTGTGTGCTGGCTGTTTTCTCAGTTTCATGATATTGTTGAGCCGTGCACAAGAGACTGTTGTCTAACTCGTTGACTGCAATAACCTGCTCAACCACTGCCAGCGATTTTCGAGTGTTTTCACTAACCTTTGAAACATCATAGAATATTTATCTCCAGTATCATCCATCCCCCGATCGCTTTAAAAGAGATATCCGGGTCTCGTCACGATCATCCATTCCATAGATATTGGCAGTTGAATGTAGGTAGTTTTCGCCAAAAAGCAACAGAAAGCAGAGAAAATGCATTTTTTTTCCAAATCCATTAACACATTCCATGCAGGAAATGGAATCACAACGGAGCGGTGCCAGACCCAGATCGCAGAGGGCAATTTTTTTTTTTGCACTGGCAGATTCGTCTGGTCCCAGGCTAATCCTGCTTTGCAGTGCTTTTTCTCAGTTACCTAATCTTCACCTGGCTGTTACTTTAGAATGTTAAACTTTTTGATTCCACGTTCAGCTCCTTGGAGTGTTCTCGTTTTGCATGTTGTGTTCTTCTCGACAGTGTTTCTCTGGTACAAGCTGCTCAACATTGAATTGCCCCTGGTAGGATTAATAACTAAGTTGTTTGTAGCTGAATATTCTGTTTTATGTGGAAATAAATCAAAAGCAGAGAAAGCCAAACTGCCCTGAATGCCATTTCATGAGGCCATTAAACCTCCCTTCTTCCCACACGCATCACGCTGTACCTTTCCCTCTCCTCCTGTTTATGTCCTTATTATCTCTGGCAGCAGGCTGAAGGCCGGGGACGGACGGAGATTATGATTTCGCTCCTGTGTGTGTGTGTGTCTGTGTGTGTGTGTGTGTGTGTGTGTGAGTGCTCGTGTCTGTGTGTGCATGGCCAATATCAGAAAAAAACGCTGGACCGATCAGAATTGGCAGGCAGCCAGTAGGCCAAAGAAGGACCTCATGGTACTTTCCACTGTATGTGTTGGCCTACAATGCTTGAACTGTAGGTCGTAAAGATATCCCAGGATTCCTTGGATTATGACCCAAACCCCCCATATAGCTCACGCCCATTTCCTTTTGCATTTTCTTTTTCTCTTTGGTTCCAAAACATAATTTAAAAAAATAATTTGGTATACATGACCTCAGGATTCATGTGATAATCATATTCCATACTGTTTGCCTGTAATTGCCTTCCAAACTTAGTGAGAGGGAGCTTATTATAACACCATAGATTATGAACGCAGCATCCTTTCATCCCCACGTTGGAATCACATGTTGAGGGGCCTCTAGCACACAACAGCAAAACATTCTCCGCCGCAGTATTCTCGGGTCCTGAAAGGTGATTATGATACTAGGCCGGTGATGTCGGTCAGTACAAACTGAGAGAGAGATGTGTTGAGGTGACACATTTACAAATGCGTTTGTCCAGTTACAGGTTAAACAAAAAAAAATAACATTGGATAACAAATGATGCTCGTAGACACGGCTCAGTGACATGTTGTAGTTTTCAAACCACCGCAGTGAGAGGGTGATCACCGGAAAATGGTAGCATGCGCCCTCCTTTACAGCACACAGCCATGGGTAGGGCCGCCCGGCCTGGCGGAGACACATGCGCTCAGAGCGGAGCGTATATGCCTTTCTAGTTTATCTTGGCGCTTTGCACATTGATTCCATATTATCTATTTTTTTTGCTATCCTTCCATCATGCTTTTCTTCTCCATCGTCTCCTATAGGTTCTCATCTTATCCTGGTTCCTGCGGCTGCCCCTCCCTCCTCCTTCTGATCTGCCATCCTTCATCCATCCTCCCATCCCTCCATCCTCTCCTCCTCCCATCCTCTCCTCCTTCTGCCCCCGATGCTGCTCTCCATCCTGCTCACGTCCAGGTCTGTTTCCACTGATAAGCCTCTCACTCATCCACACACACACACACACACACACACACACACACACACACACACACACACACACACACACACACACACACACACACACACACACACACACACACACACACAGGGGGGAAGAGAAGAGGAGAGATAAGGGGTTTCCATTAACCACTGAGTTAGCGTCATCGCAAACCGCCAGGCCTCTCCCCTCTAATGCAGTGGCTAATGAACGTGTCATCACTAATCTACTGGTCTGAGACACGAGAGAGAGAGAGAGAGAGAGAGAGAGAGAGAGAGAGAGAGAGAGAGAAGAGAGAGAGAGAGAGAGAGAGAGAGAGAGAGAGAGAGAGAGAGAGAGAGAGAGAGAGAGAGAGAGAGAGAGAGAGAGAGAGAGAGAGAGACAGAAAGGGAGATGCAGTGGTGTAAAGTAACTAAGTACATTTACTTAAGTACTGTACTTAAGTAAAATTTTGAGGTATTTGTACTTTACTGGAGTATTTCCAATTTCCAATACTCCATGTACTCCACTACATCTCAGAGGCAAATATTGTACTTTTACTCCACTACAATTACTTGAAAACTTTAGTTACTAGTTACTTTTCAGATATAAATTATGATATTACGAAACATACATTAACCACTTTAGCTCTATTTTATACATATGCTATTTGAAAATAGCCGATCTACAAGCTCACAACGCGTCGCTTTGCGACGCGTTGTGAGCTTGTAGATCGGCTATTTTCAAACATGTTTGTACTTTTACTTTTGGTACTTTAAGTACATTTTGATGCCAATACTTTTGTACTTTTACTCAAGTAAATTTAGAATTCCAGACTTTGACTTGTAACAGAGTACTTCAACAGTGCAGTATTGATATTTTTACTTAAGTAAAACATTTGAGTACTTTTTCCACCACTGAGAGAGAGAGAGTGTCAGAAAGGGAGATGGATATAAAGTCTACTGTATTCTGTTTGTGGTGTAAAATGAAAACAAATAGGTCATTACCTGATGTGTCACGGTCGACCCGGGTTTCCTTGAGATCACAGGTGCCAATAACGGAAAATGTATGCTTCAGCGGCACCCGCGCCGAAAATAGCCGATATGCAAGCTCACCACGCGTCACGTCCGTGGCACGTGGTGAGCTTGCAAATCGGCTATTTTCGTCACGAAACGCCGCTGTGTGACGACATATAAATCAGGCTGAGTAATGGGATGGCTAGGTTATTACTGTCAAGCACAGATATACAACACCCTGGTCTACCACGCACACACACACACACGCACACACACACACACACACACACACACACACACACACACACACACACACACACACACACACACACACACACACACACACACAGGTTTTGCTGTTCCCAGGCAAGCAAGCAACAATGGTACAACTTCTATATCTGTGATTTATATGATCATGTCAGAGGAGGATATATGTTTTTTCCATTTACAAAAAAAATTTGTTTACAAAAACTCTTTTCATTTACAAAGAGAAAGTCAGAGGTGCAACAGTAGATCTTATGTGCTCAGCAAACATCTCACATACTCTGGTTCCTCTCAGGGGTCTGCTGTAACACCACTGTGAAACCATTTTGAAGGACATTTACTCATAGTATTTCCTTTTATATATATATATATATTTGTAATTCAAATGTTTATTAGTTTTTTAATATGATACAAAATGTAACTCCAGTGGTACAAATCAGCATACAGCATAAAACAACAATACAGCCATTCCAAAAAAATAAAAAATAAAAACAAAATACAAAATAAATGCTGTCCCAATATCAGAAAAGGTTCATATATCCAAAATCTGTCCCATGTGTCCTTCATCTTTTTTTCTCCATTCACTCTACCCAACATATATTCGTATGATGTAATCTTAATCATTTCCTCATTCCATTCTTTAAAGGAGTAGTTCACCCAAAAAATGACTTATTTTCTATCAATTGCACTCCCCATGAAGACTTGAATCCATGGATTTATTTTTGTTTTTGTGGCATTCCTAAGCTAATAATTTGATTCCCGTCTCCTACCGGCTAATATATCCGGTAGGAGACACAAAGTAGATTATTTGTGTCTCCTACCGGATACACACCCGGTCATCAAATTATTGGCTTAGGAATGCCACAACAACAAAAAAAATCCATGAATTCAAGGCTTCATGGGGTGTGCAATTGATAGAAAATATGTCATTTTTTGGGTGAACTCCTCCTTTAGGGCGCGCTCCCACCAAGAGTTGGCTGGCCGCTGTTTGCAGAATCTGCCAATGCATTGTCAATGCAAATGCGTTGATTCACGCAAGAGCAGATTTTTCCGCCTCTCGCGCAGACCTTGCGTTTATCTGCTTTCCGCGACTAAGCATAAAACTGCTGGAGGCAGGCGTTGATTTTCTCCCTCTGTCCAATCAGGTGAGTCGAAGGCGGACCGTCTCAAGACTCAGGAAGCAACATGGTGCTCAAGGCAGCAGGCAGTGGGCAGTGCGGGCTGCGGGGAGGGTCCTGAAAGTGAGTGACAGGCGCGACACTCCCGTTTTTTAGAATCCGCTGGCTGCAAAAAACTGTGGCCGCGCACAACCTGCGTTTAACAGCGGCCAGCCAACTCTTGGTGGGAGCGCGCCCTTAAGCCCAGGTGTCCTAGGGATCTTCCAATTCCGCAGCAGTATTCTGGCAGCTGTAACAAGTCCAACTTTCACAATAGTGAATTCGTTGTTATTTATCCCAGGAACCGCTGCCCTGTCCCCCAATAGGCAGAGCCGCGGTTGTGGGGACAGAGTGAGTCCCACCCATTTCTCCAAATATTTTAAAACTGTACACCAGAATGGATACACCATGCGACAATCCCATATCATATGCATATACGTGCCAACCTCTTCATTACATTTCCAACATGTATTGTTATCTGCTATTCCCATTTTAAGTAATCTAGTCGGTGTAAAATAATATCTATGAATTATTTTATACTGAATAAATTTCCCTCTTGCTTCTCTAATACTTCTACTCCACTACATCTCAGAGGCAAATATTTTACTTTTTACTCCACTACAATTAATTGACAGCTTTACTAGCTCCTTTGTAGATTCAGATTGTGAATACAGCTATTAAAAATTTGCCGATCTACAAGCTCATAACGCATCCCATCGCGATGCGGTGTGAGCTTGTAGATCTGGTATTTGAGCTTTTGTATCTGCTATTTTCAACTTAGTATTTTGACACCTTTTGAAAAATTAGAGTACTTTTACTTTGGTACTGTAAGTATAGTTTGACGCCAATACTTTTGCACCTTTAATAAAAATGTTGAATACATTTTGAGTATTTCTACATTGCGGTATTGCTTGTACCACAATGTACGAAGTAAAAAGAAATTGGAGTACTTCTTCCACCGTTGTGGAACAGACACTGGATAATACTAATAATGATTAGTATCAATAATAATTAGTATAGTAATAATGATTAGTATCAACCTCCAGATCAGTGTTCAGAGTGTGACTGTTTAACTATTTGCTGTTGGGACGACTATACTATATAGAGTTACACAGCGGGAAATAGCCCTGGTCATTTGAGAGGTGCGGTATTTGCGTGCATGTGCACGTGTGCGTGCGTAGTTGTGTGTGTGCTTGCGTCCGTCCATATGTGCGCCTGTGCGTGTGTGTAAAGAGATGTAATGCCATTGGTCCCCTAAACGTCTGTCCGAGGACACAGAAATGCATGGATTATGGCCTGGGCGGCTGGCATAGCGGTCCGGGCACGGATAGGCTTCTAATGCAGCCTGACAGTGTGTCGCAGGTTCGAATCCCGTTCCCGATGACCTTTGCTGCGTGTCACTCCCCATCTCTAGGTCCCCATTTCCGCTACTGTATACTATCAAATAAAGGCAGAAAAAGCCAAAAAATATCTCTTAAAAATAAAAAAAATGCATGGAATTTGCCAAACGTGACTTATCCTCATTTTCACAACACAAGTATCAAGTGATTGTAGAACAATATCACCCCTGCTATGATATGTCCACGTGTTTTGAGGAGTATTATCTTTTTATAAGGCATTTGTGCATGACTGGACGACACATAAAGGACACCTGTGGATGGAAATATAGCCTCAGAGCTAACTATTAGCTTCCATTGAATTTACTTGGAAATAAAATACAATGACACGCACACGCTACTGCGTCTCTCTCTCTCTCTTCGACACTTCAACACAGTGGTTCTCAAAGTGGGGTCTGGGGACCTTCAGGGTTCCTTGAGAGGGCGTCCTAATGGACCCTTACAGGTCTGTAATTCTGAGAGTGTACAAATGGCATTTGTGCACTCTCAGAGTTATGTGGGTCTCAGAGGCACTTGCCCGTCCGAAAAGTAAAGAAAGTAAACAAAACAGGTAAAATTTGAATTATCGTTCAATTTAACACTTATTTTTTACTTGCTAATTCTGGGGCTGTGTGATAAAATGTGTCATATCTCAATATGTATGCCAAATATCTAAATAGCTATCAATATGATATATATGTATAGCAGCAGTGAAATTATAGACATTATAGGTCAAGTGTGCTCTTGTTCTACATTCCACAGACCAGAAGACACTTACTTTCCCACAACTTGACAAAGTGCTCTTATTTTGAAGTCCACCATCAAGGGTTTACGTTCGTCTGACTTAGTTGACACGTGCTAAGCTTTGACGTTTCTATAATAAACGTCAGTACTGGGCTGGCACGGCCGGTTTGAAATCCCATCTGCTGAATCGTGCTGATGAGATTTATAAAAGAAAATCGTGGGTGGGATGCAGCCGTGCTCATCTCACGCATATTCCCGCCCGTAGAGTTAAATAATCGCAAAAGTATTTTCTACTGGGAAAGAAGGCTTGAATGAGCTGAAATTGAAACAACGTGAGCTTTTAGATTAGCTATTTTCTTCGGAGCTCATGCAGGTTGAGTCCACGGGCAATCGGGCAGCCGTTTAGTGTCAACCCCTGTGGGGTCCTTCAAATTAAATAAAAGTTTGGGAACCAATGATTCAACAAATCACTTTGCGCCGTGTTTCGAGCTGCATTTCGACCTTGTGGATCTGATACTTTTGTGTGATGCTGTTGATTTACGAAAAAGCACAAACCGTTAGAATATGGAGATAAGAGGTTTCTGCCCGACAGCAACAATATACTTGTATTATTATTGCAGGGAGCTCAGGTGTTTTTGTGTGACTTAAGGTGAGAAGGGAAGGATATAAACTCGGGGTGAACGTGACTCTTTCCCTTAACTGTCCTCGGCCTCCTGGAGGGCAATGAGGGGGTAATAAAATATTGACTCGTTGGCTCCCATTAATCAAATGAGGATGCAACTGTAGTCTGGCTGCGTAATGAATAAATTAAACACGTTTCATATGCAGCTCGCTGCTTCATCCGCTTTGACAGTAAAGCAGTATCAGTGTCAGCCGGTTCAAGGCAAAGAGTTCTGCTCTCCGTCGTCTCAGACAGAAAATCTAATATTAATGCCTGGTGTCTGCGTCACGTCTCACTTCCTCTCTCTCTCTCTCACCACCTCGTCATTAACGCCATTAAAGTCCTATTTAACTGTGAAGCCACTCTCATATAACCACCTTGAACCCCATAGCGTCCCTTTTCTGGGCACAGAAAGATAAAGGTGCCAATTGGAAACCGAAACTGTTTGGTTCCAGAAAAAAGCTTTCAGACAGAGGTGTGTTCTAGTTTCTTTTCGGAGGGCATACTATAATTATTCCCTCCCACACGCACGGCACGTGCACGCGCACATGCGCCCGTATGTACGCACGCGTGTGTGGTCGCCGAATGAAATAACCGCTCTACTGTTAACTAGTTAATGTGTGAATTACTTCAAAACTCTAACAGCCAGCGGTCATTATCACCTCAAGACAATAGTCGCACATAAGCCCTCACCTGCAGACGCCACATTATCACATGAAAAAGGCTATTTGAACTGAAGTCTACATTCTTGCTGCCCCCCCCAGCCCCTCCTCCTGCATATCAGATATGCTTTCTGGTACGGTTTTTGGATGGCTACGCTTGGCTACGAAAATGTTCTGCAGGTCACACTACGTATATAGGTAGAACACACCACTGCTTTCAGACTATTGTTCTTTGAGGAACAGTTTATTTTGAATGGTTCTCTAAATAATAACGTGTAACCCCTTAAACTCTATACTTCATCGTTCGGGGTCCCTCAGAGCTCTATACTTTGTCTGCTCCTTTTTTACCCTCTACGCCAAATCTCTTTGTCGACAAATTGAACATCTCCAAAATTGTAGATCTGCTATTTTCGCCTATTAAGTTATGCCCTAGGAATACTACGGTTTAAGTGGCCTCAAAGTGCCTCAAAAAACGATAAAACATGGTTATTTGGGGCATCTCAAAGAACTTTGATAAAAATGTTTCTCTAGAACTATATGAGGAACATGAAGAACCATTCACTAAATAATGGTTCTTTAGTAGGCGATGGATGTGGAACCATATAGCCTTTTAAAGAACAATTTAAGAACCTTGTTTTTTCTGTGTGTGGGGAGCATGACGGTGCATACTGCATATTCCATGGCAGTCCATTCCAGACTAGTAGTTCTGGAAGCGTTGTGGTGAAGGTGTGGGTGAAGGGCTGATTCGGCCGTCCTTGCCTCCCTGCAGTTAGCGGGGCTAAAAATGGGTTCAATGAGACTCAAATTAATTCATGACCATGAATGACTGTTTACCAGAGCTGAGGAGTGGGAGGAAGTGACCTCATGTGTCCTCTGTCTGCTTTGTGTAAAGTACTTACAATAATACACTGTACCAAGGCAATCAGGTTATGAACGATTGACACTATAGGCCTAAGGCCTTCATGCCTGTCTGCCCACCTCACACAAACATGCACGCACGCGCGTACGCACGTGTGCTCTAATAGCACACTCACACACCTACCTCAATATTAACCGATTAAAACCTGAGGTCGATTCTACAAATGCCTTCTAGATCAGTACTTCTCACACACACAAAAATAGCAGATATAAGCTCGCAGCAAGGCATGATGTGACGTGCTGTGAGCTTATAAACAGTACAGTATCTGCTATTTTTGAATAGCCAACGCTAAAATCTGAAATTACACAGATGCTTTCCTGGATTTTATGTGTTAAAACACATACAGTACTGGCACATAACACTTTGCCTGTTGAGAGTGCATGACACACATATGCATTTTATGCAGCTGCTCCACAATCTGTGATCACTTTTAAGAGAGCACTAAAAACCTACCATTTTAACAAAGCTTTTGGTTAGCTTTTTAAGACGGTTTAATAACCCTGTCTCTCCTTTTTAAACTTGTTTTAAACATGTTTTAATCCTGTTTTAGACTTTTTGATTTTGATTATCTTGCAAATGGTTTTCTTTATCTGTTTTATTATGTACTGTAGCACTTTGAGGTTTGTTTCAAATGTAAAGTGCAATACAAATAAAATGTATCATTATTATTATTATATGCATGTACAATCAGGGGCGCCGATATTTGTCAGCTCTATTGGGTGTGCTGCCTGGCGTGCGCACGCGTGCGTCAGTGCCCCTGCGTGCCCGCGCCGCGAACATTTTTGGTTTCTGGGCGGATATTTTACTTTTTTGGGGGGGTTTTGTAACTTTAATTCGGTTAATTTACCTGCTAGGTGAAGACAAAGTCTGAAGCCGGCAAAACATAAACAAATGGGAGCGCGCTGCGAGTACGTGCGTGCGGCTGCGCGCCCCCCTCGCCCACTGGGTGCTGGTCATTTCGCCTGGGTGCTTTAGCCCCGAGGCACCCACAGTATCGGTGCCCTTGTGTACAGTAAATACACATACACATACATACATGTATAGATACTACATACTGTACAGTACATACACACATAGAGATAATATTTATAAGTAAGACCTATGCACGCAGCAGCACTTTCAAGCACCTCTAAGTTTGCTACTCTAAATGATGTATTCGTTATCGTTGTCATTTCTGCTACAACGCTGAGGAACCAAAAATCACAAGAATGTGACTCTTTGTGTACTCAAATGAGATGTAACAATAAAAATCTGGATTGGTGAAGATTTGAGCCGCTCCGGCGGTGCCCTCATCCGAATGATTCGAAACGACTTTCTGTGTCAATAACCAAGCCGCAAATCTGATTATCTTTGCAGAGGAATATGGATCAAGGCCATTAGCTTTGAGGTCATAAAATAAAACTGCTTGAGACATAATCCATTTTTATCCATTAGAGTGAGATATGCTATTCCTGCCTCCATGCTGTATGTATGCGTGGGGATAAGAAATGAGAAAGTCAAGTGTTTTGACTCCTGTCAGGGTGTCAGATTTAATGTTGGGAACATGTTTGCACACAGAGTAGAAAATGAGCAAAGAGCTCAACTTGACCCAGATGTATTTGTATAGCAAATGCCACCTTCTTGACTGCATTTAAGCCATTAAAACGGGAACGCATCTGTGTCACGACTCATTGTGAGTTTGTAGATCTGCTCTTTTCAAATGATTTTTATACATTTTGAACTTGTGAAATGGGACATTCTGCACATTGAGTACTTTTACTTTAGGTACTTTAAGTATATATATATATATCTTTTTTAAATACCTTTTTATTGACTTTTTCTTTTTTCACAGAAAGTTGTGTCATAATTGTATTCAAATAAACAAACTGGAATAAAATAAATTAAATTAAAAGACATACAATGCAAAGAGAACAAACAAAAACTCAAAAAACAAAACACAAAATAATAACAAATAAAGGGAGGGCAAGCAGCATATTACAGTGACAAGATTATAGACGCACACGCAGTTAAACATTCATATAAAAAGAAACACACAAGAGCACATCAAAAGGCAAATTGTAAGAGTACAACCGGGGCTTTCCAATCCAAAGAATCACTTCCCTTATAAATCAAAGTAGATAGATCCTTGGGCAAGTAATCTATCAGTGGCTGCCATATAGCCATGAAGTTATTTTCCTTCCCTTTTATTTTAGCACTGAGTCTTTCCATTGGGAGTACTCTATATATTTCTCTATACCACTGAGTCACTGATGGAGGTTTCTCGTGAATCCAGTTGAATAAAATGAATTTTCGGGCCACACAGAGGAGCTTATCAAGAAGCTTAGCTCTTCTAGGGTCTAAAACCCCAAATTTAGATGGCAGCCCTAATAAAAATTGCCCAGAATCTTTACAGGTCTTAGACTGAAAAATTGAACTCAATTATTTTGCTACACAAGACCAGAATTTGGAAATCTTGGAACACTCCCAGAAACAGTGTATATAAGTACCAACCTCAGTTTTGCATTTGATACACAATGGGGACCTACCGGGATCAATTTTGTTCAGGATTTGAGGTGTCCTATGCTGTCCATATTTTGATGCCAATACTGTTTTACTTTTACTCAAGTACATTTTTAATTCCGGACTTTTACTTCTGAGTACTTTTTCCACCACTGGTAGTATCAAAAGCTATTTATATTAACAGAGTTGAGATCTTTAATGGGTTTTGGTAAGGCATTCCACATGTTGGTGGCAGCATAGTAGAATGCATTTTTCCCCAGGTTTGAGCCGAATCTTTGGGTGAACAAGGTCAGATGAGCTCCCTCATGGTGTTATGCCCGTGGGCATCACTCACTCTAGATACAATTACAGTAGAGTTTGACTGTAAACCAAATCACAGACATGTAATTACTGTAACCACAAAACCATACTTTACTCTTTAAGTGCCAGAGTTAAAACATCGTCTATACCTGCCCTTGCCAGCCATTTTGAGCGTTTCTACTAACCTATGAAAAATCATAGAATATTATTCTTCATAACGATCCACCTGGCGATCGCCTCAAAAGACGTAGGGGGGTCTTGGAGAATCGGGGGGGAAAAGCGTGCCGTCGGGATAATCCGTTAGTTATGGGCAGGTGAATGGGGCTTGTTTTCGCCAAAAAGCAACAGAAAGCAGAGAAAATGTATTTCTATAAATCCTATAATTCTAAACGAAACCAGCTTAATTTTGTTGTGATCACGTGATTTCTGGGTGTACTCTTCTTGGGTGATCCTGGGATCGTTCACAGGCTGCGGAAGAGCGCCCTCTATCGTAAACCACTGGAAACACCACATGACAAGAATCTCGTCATTGGCAGTCACTGCTTACTCCTTACAGTACAATTTCCTTTTCCTCAAATGTTTTCAAAAATATTCCTTAGTGCACTGTTTAATGCAGGGGTCTTCAACAGGGGGTCCGGGACTCCAAGGGGGACCTCAGAGTTACTACAGGGGGTCCGCCAAATCTTTGTCTGATAGGAACTTTTTTTTCCTTATTTTTTTTTATTTACCACTTGAGCGCTATAGCATCCCTATTCTGGGGGAACATTTGCCGTCGAAAATACTTGATCTACAAGCTCACAACGCCTTTGTACAGGCAAAAGTTTACTGGAGTATTGAGGGTTTAAGTGGATAAATGTCTGGAAATACACATTAACACAACATTAATTTACACATGATAGCGCTGTCCAACAAGCCGTCTACAAAATCAACACAATTTTATACAGTGGGGGGGTCCCTGCTTCATCTCTGGTTTAATGTGCAAAAACCAAGCACCACAGATTGCTATGATCCTGGTGCTCAGTCTCATGTCCATAGCAACCGTCTGTTATCAACAGATAACAGACCACTGAATAGCTGTGATTCACCAATCACTATGACTTGATCATTCAGCCAAGCCATGTAATGAGATGAGATAACATAAACATTAATGACAGTAAAGCAACAGTACAATAAACATGAAAAGAGATATGTTTTAGTCTGCTTTTTACCCATTAAGACTGGGAATACTTTTAGATTTCTTTGGCTATTCAAAAATAGCAAATATACAAGCTCATATAGCGGGTGCCGTGCTATATGAGCTTGAAGATCTGATCTGCTATATTTTTTTATTGTATATAAAAACATTTTTGCAAATCTTTGAATATGTATTTTTTGAAGCGCACATTTGTAACTCAAATCTTTGCTTCTGGGGATTCTTGCCTTCTAAATCCTAACAGTTTTTTGAAAAAAAAACTTATGTAGCTATAATGTCAGAGGTTCTCAAACTGTTTCATGTCAAGGACCCCCAAAATGATAGGTATTTGGCCGCGGAACCCAATCTCAAAATATGTTCTTCCAGGGAACCCCAGAAGCAAAGATTTGAGTATTTTTTTTTTACAAAAATATATATATATTTAAATATTTGCACTAATGTTCACGATAAAAAAAAAATTGCAGATCTACAAGCTCATAGTGCGGCACTCAGTGCCGTGATATGAGCTTGTAGATCTGCTATTTTTGAATAGCCAAAAGTATAAAATAATGGGTTTTAATGGGTTAGAAGAAGCCTCGTGGTAAGCAAGGCTTAATTCAAAGTGGTAGAGGATCCCAGAGAGCAGAAGC
Source organism: Gymnoscopelus braueri (assembly GCF_963280865.1). Classification (NCBI taxonomy): domain Eukaryota; kingdom Metazoa; phylum Chordata; class Actinopteri; order Myctophiformes; family Myctophidae; genus Gymnoscopelus; species Gymnoscopelus braueri. The sequence goes on from NC_137611.1 coordinate 10,273,532, forward strand.
ATAATGACTGAAGGCATCGTAACCTGATTTACAATGTATTCCAGGTTTAATGAGGAGACCTTTATCTGATGATCTAAGGGATCTGTTCTGTGTTTATTCACTCTGCTTGTCAACAGTGTTGGAAGGAGTCCAGCAAAAAAAATCCTTTAGCAATCTGTAAAGTCTACTGGAAGTAAAAACATGAACCAATGTTTTCATCATCTGACTGTTGATGGGAAGCGTCAAACTTGTTCCTTAGATGATAAAAGGCAGTCTTGAAGATATTAATTTTGTGGTTTTGAAAGTTATAAGCTTTGGCATCTAAAATCTAAAATCACACCACGTTTTTTGGCATACTCACGTGGTTTTACTGAGAGGGGAGATGGTAAGGAGTGAATCTGGTGACTTGGAACTCACTTAGAATCTCTGTTTTGTCATTGTTTGCTGTAAAAACAACAAGCAAAAAAAGTTGTTAGTCATCAGTCTTTGATATCAACAGTGCACATGCACTGGACTGAGGTAGTTGGCAGAAACAGAAATGTATAACTTTGTATCATCACCATAACATTAATCTCTCAAGAACAGATTCTACTCTGCGTTTGAATCTGTCGGTAGCCGTGTTGACAACCCGCATTGGTTACAAGTGGGCGTGCTATCAGATCAGGAAGCAGGCCGCGCTTTACCCAATCAAATGTAGTGGGCGGGATTTACGTGTGTGCCGTTCCTTCCCCACTAGAAACAAGCCGAAACTCATTTAACAATAGCGTCCTCGAAGCCGACAAGACCACGGAAAGTTAGTAACTTTTTAAATTGCTCTTTCATCATAGAAACAAGTGGGCTTATAACCAAAATGATCCATGTTCTTTGGGAGAATTGGTGTTAGTGTTCCGTGGAGAAATATTGTTAGTGGGAATGAAAACATAGTGGCACCACCGGAAGTGGAGCGCTGAAGGCAGACCAAAAACCCCGGTTTCCTTGCGCACGGGTGCTCCGTTGAGCTTGTCCCAGAGCCAAGTGAATAAGTAAAAAACAGCAGAGGGCGCTGTTTTTCCTTTTTATTTGGCCAGATTGCCATAACATTGATATGAAATGTTATATTGTTGAATGATATAGACACAATGAACAGCAGTGGACCAAGGATCGACCCCTGAGGGACTCCATACGGAATGCCTAATTCAAAGTTGCAGATAGAAGCAGAAAAAGACCTTCCCCTGAGATAGGATGCAAGCCAGTTAAGAACTATATGCCTCCAAGGCCTAAAGTAATGTTCAAGGCCATGAAGCAGAATTGTATGGACTATTGCATTGGTTCACAAAGTGAATGAAATGATATGAATCAGGCCCACTTAAAAATATTGAAAGCATTTGTGGCCCACCCATCTGACCCAATGTTATTTGTGGGATCGCTTTAGCGATCACACTAATGTTATCTTCACTAGTTATATTATTATTCCGCCCGTTTTCGGATTGGTCAAGCTTCCCGTGACATCACAAATGTAATATAAATAGGTAAGACAGAATTAATCAGGAACAGTACTTTCTAGTGTGATACTATCAACATTCTTAGCGATCCCACACTGTTTCTTCAGGAACAGTACTTTCTATTCCTACTATGCTATTGTCCATCCATCTTCAACCGCTTATCCAGAATCGGGTCGCGGGGGCAACAGTTTCAGCATAGAGCTCCAGACTTCCCTTTCCTGAGCAACATTAGCCTGGGTCCTGAGGTCATTCCAAGGCCAGTGTGGAGATATAATCCCCCCCCCGACTGGTCCTTGGTCTACCAGGGGGTCTCCTCCTCGCAGTGGGACGTGCAGCAAGGACCTCCCTAGGGAGACGCTCGGGAGGCATCCATAGATGCCCGAACCACCTAAGCTGGTTCCTTTCCAAGTGAAGGAGCAGTTTATGATAGTCAATCACTTATATTTGGTACAGTCTGTTTCTGACGAAAATGTAACTAATTCGTCGGAAGTAACATTATAATTTTCTCACCGTCAGTTGATGCTTCATATCCATAAGAGTCAAACCGCCAGGATCATTTGTTCATTTTTGGAACACAGTTCTTATTTGACGTGATATTAAAGACGTCTATGGGAATTCAGAACGGGGGTGGAAAACCGCGAACCAGGTAGGATGTGTAAATTACGTCAGACTTCGGTGCTCTATAGACGCTTAAAAACAGATAATCAACGTCTAGGCTAAGAATAGACATTGAAAAAAAGGTGAGAGTAGGAACGAAGATTGCTCTGTATACAGTATATGTTATAATTAAAATACCAGGCATTCATTACATTTCTCCAAGGAGTGGAGCTCAGCAGGTATAGATCTAAGAATTCATTAGAATTATGCAAATTTACCACAGATAATTTGAGGTTATATGAGCTGTGTGGATGTTTTCATTTCTTGAACAGATCCTTTCAGGGGTTCTCAAGCATTTCCATGTTAAGGACCCCAAATTGATACGTAAAAAAATTACGATTTTCCGAAATGTTTTGAAAATAGCAGATCTGCAAACTCACTTTACAGATCAAATTATATGAACAATAAGGTTAAACTGGTTAAACTGCCCCTTTTGCTGTGGACCCCCTTGAACCCCCTCAAGGATCCATGGGGGTCCCCAGACCCCACTTTGAACACCAGTGTTATAATCAACCTGTAGTTTGTTCGTACGCCCTTTTATGGCTCAGATTTGCGGTAAAAAAATGTTTTGCCTTCACTCAATCTGCATTCGTCCAAAGTGCTTTTATTTCTCCACAAATTATGTTAGTCTTTAAAGGAGCAATGTCATCCATTATATGAGTCCCTGAAAGATTACAAATATTAAGATGTCACCCAAAGACAAGCAAGATAAATGAAAACGTGGATTAAAATCACAATGTGACCCAGTTCTCCAAATTCTGTAAAATATCACAGCACCGCACTGTGAAATGCCTTTTATCTTTCTGTGAAATGAAGTGATATCAGTGATATTGAACAATAATCAGTAATAATCAGTAATTCAAATGCTGCAATTATTATTATTATTATTATTTAAATACAAGAAGAAGACGAAGAAGAAGATGAGGAAGAAGAAGAAGAAGATTGGTATAGAAAGAATCATTTTTAACGTCTGATTAAAAACAAAATCGGCATGAGGGGATAAACAACATGTAACGATTCACTCACAATATGATACAAATCACGATACTAGGTTCACGATATGATTTCTCACGATTTTTTAAACACAAATTTATTTTCCTTACACAAATCCAGTACTTTGTTCTCTCTCTTTTTTTTTTTTTTTTTACAATACTGTGTTTTCTCGTATCCTCCTTTCAATACAGTAGCAAATGACTGAAAACTCTTTTTTTTTTTTTTAAATCAATTCTCTTACAAGGATCCTGTATTTTCTTATTTTTTTGTCTCGTCTCAATTGCGCCCGACAGGTTTCAGACGCTTCTCCTGCAGGAGACTTGGTTCAGATCTGAACCCATTTTTTGATTCAGCGTTAGGAACCCATTGCGACCGCATGCCCTTGCCTGACGTCGACCCCAGGGAGGGTTCGAACTCACGACCTTCCGCCTAAAAGGTGTATATGCTCTAACGCAGGGGTGGGCAACTTTGATGATGGAGAGGGCCACTATATTTCCACTCTCACTCCAGAGGGCCACATTGCATATTAATGTACAGAAACCTCTTATCGCTGTATTAAAAAAAAACGTAAATGGATGCGCGACACGTGCAGAGCTTGTAGATCTGCTACGTTTTTTTTTATCCTGAAAAGTAACAGTTTTGGACATGAGGTTTCCACCCGACAGAGACAGAGGCGATATATAAAAGATTAACATAATTTACATCAAATACAATCAAAATAGAATACATATTCGTTACATTCATTGTTCCAACAATAGCCTGAAATAAATAGGTTAGGAGCTACGGTATTATGCTCACTCTGCTACCCTCTCAAGTAGAGATCTCTCATGATTTAATGCTACCTTTTAAAAGTGCTTAGGATGGGAATTAATTTAATCTCAGTGTCCAGGACGTTCCATTGGGATGCACTGGATATGCAAAAGATGCTTTACTGGGAACAACAATTAATTAAATTAAAATAAAATGCAATCTTCGCAGCCTGTCGGGCAGAAACCTCCTACCTCATTATTTTAAAATGTTGTGTTTCTTTGTAAATTAACGCCCTGCTTGATCATACTACAGCGTCACATGAAAGCATCAAAAGTAGCAGATCTGCAAGCTCGAAGATCAAGCTTTCAGATCTGCTACTTAAAAAAAATAAAAAAATAAAAAAAGATCCCACAAATTTGTAACCCATTTTTTCCGGGGCGCTAATCTCCCTCTGCCAGCCTAGGGAGAGCCCAGAACTGAGCTCATGCTTCCTTCAATGCATGAGGAGCTTAGCCTGGGATCCAGCCTGCTTCGCTACGTTCGGTGGATTTTTTTTTTCTCTCTTTTCTTCTCAGTCTGGAAAGCCTCCCATTGGGAGGTTTTGCAGAACTACATATGTTACGTAGTCAACGTTGTTGCTGATTGGATGTCGTTCCAACGAATGAGAGTAGCGTTAGGCAACCTACATCATCAGCCAGCGCCACCCTCCATGCTTTTCACACTGTTGTTTTTCTGCGCATTGGAATGACGTCTCACTGGTGCTTTGTCCCGCCCCGCACCACAGACCAATCAGAAGCCACGTCAGGACTCAAGCCGTTTGGCATGTCCCGCCTCCCTTGGAGATAGGAGGCTTTCCAGACTGAGAAGCGAAGAGAGAAAAAAAATCCGCCGAACGTAGCGAAGCAGGCTGGATCCCAGGCTATGAGGAGCCAGCAAGCCGCTTCTTATCACCCGACGGGGGAGTTTCCCCGGTAGGACGTAGCACGTGAAAGGAACACGTTATTCCAACCAGTTCCTTTCCCCTCCTTCAGGCGCCCCGGCTGACCAGGGGGAGGCAGTATAGAGAGACCAGGATTACTGCATGTTTTTAGTTAGGGTACCCACCCTAGGAGGAGACACGGGGAGAACATGCAAACTCCACACAGAAAGGCCCTTTCGCCAACCCCACCTACGGTATGGGCACTGATGACGTGAAGGAGAGGACACGCCCCCCAGCGCCCACAGCGTCCCCGGCGGGAATCGAACCCAGGACCTTCTAGCTGTGAGGCGACAGCGCTTAGATCTGCTACTTTTGATATCTTTTTTATTTGAATCCTGGAAATTAACAGTTTTGGACATGAGGTTTACAGGAGACGACACACATTTAACAAATAATTAATTGAATGAAAATAAAACTCATTTACATAAAGAAACACGTCAAGGCCAAAATTAGGGCAGCCAATGAAGAAATACTAGAATCCCAAGTTGCTAGAATAAATAAATTAAATGAATAAGATTAATAGAATTATGTATTATTCATCGTGTATACAAATGTTAAACATGACGTCCATATACTGTGTGTGTGTGTGTGTGTGTGTGTGTGTGTGTGTGTGTGTGTGTGCGTATGCGTGTGCGTGTGCGTGTGCGTGCGTGTGTGCGCGTATGCGTGCGGTCAGATGTTTGAGCAGGGTTGGCGAGATGCCAGTCCTGCAGGCCACAGGGATCAAAGTTCAGATTTCTCCTCTCCTGCGATGAGCTGTTAACTGACCCCAAGGGCAGTCAGCCAGGCTAGCACAATGTGTGTGTGTGTGTGTATACATATCTATGTCATGCACACATGTCTGCTTGAGTGCATGCGCGTGTGTGCGTGTGTGTGTGTGTGTGTGTGTGTGCGTGTGCGTGTGCGTGTGTGCGCGTGCGTGCGTGCGTGCGTGCGTGCGTGCGTGCGTGCGTGTGTGTGTGTCATGCTGCTGTTTGAATGTTGCTAACCCACTGATATGATGCACTATGACAGGGCAGCAAGACGGAACAATACAAATGTCTATATTCTCTCTCTCTCTCTCTCTCTCTCTCTCTCTCTCTCCTTCAGGGGGGTGGGGGGGGCATGGGGGAGGTGATCACTATCAGGCAGGACAAACAAACCAGTAGAATCACATTCATGAGAGATGAATTCTGGAACGTACTGTAAATCACCATTTTGACTTGACTCAGTGTGAATAACAGAGAACATGAATGTTACTCGCACACACAGCAGGGCACCGTTCCCTTATTCCCAAGATATTATTAGTTGTTGTGTCTGTCTTCCTGACGGCGCTGAGTCGGCTCAAGGCGGACTTCGCAACGCTCGCTTTAGCTCGCGCGGCGGTGCCTCCCGTGGCTCAAGTCCACTTGAGACAGAGCACCTCAGACGTTTTAACAGTTTTTTGGTCGGATCGTCAGAAAACGCTGTCCCGAAAAGTCAACATGTGACCCCCCCCCCGTTCACGTCACATGTTGACGTTTGGTCACAAAGTCACAATATGCCTTTTGGGGAGTGAGACAGTGTTGCTGGTCCAGGGACCACCAGGTTTCCAAATGGACTCTTACAGGTTCTGTAACTCTGAGAGCGTACAAATGGGTGCCTGAGATAACCCGTTGTGCACACACTCAGAGTAACACACACGTAAGGGTCCATTTGGACCGCTGTCCTATATAGTCTATAATACGTCTGGTGTTTGGAAGTGAATATCAAAGCTGTGGAGGTTGGTACTGATGATGCCAGTGGCACTGAAATCCAACAGACGGAGCAGCGGCTGATAGACGCCGACTAAAATGAAGGGAGGGGTTTTAAGAGAGGAGAGAGAGAAAGAGAGAGAGAGAGAGAGAGAGGGGGGGGAGCTCATACTGTGAGCGAAGCACGCACCGAGAGAGAGAGAGAGAGAGAGAGAGAGAGAGAGAGAGAGAGAGAGAGAAGCAGAGGCAACAGCTACTGTACACTAACTGAGGCTGAGCTTGCTCACTCACACACTCACTCCCGCTCTCTCTCCCTCGTCTTCGTCTTCCTCGCTCTCTCTCTGTTTCTATTTTTCCCTTTGCTCATAATCTCAGATCCACACCAGGGGAGAGAGAGAGAGAGAGAGGGCATCACGCCCCACTGAGGAGCATCGTCCCCGGGGAGGAAGGAGGAATCCTCACTGCCAGCTATAGCTGCTCCTCGCTGTGTCTGGAGCATTTTTTTGAGGAGAGAGAGAGAGAGAGAGAGAGAGTAACAAACAAACGGGAGGAGGGGGATAGCAAGACAGGAAGGGGGTGTGTACGGACGAGTCAGAGAGAGAGAGAGAGAGAGAGAGAGAGAGGAGAGAGAGAGAGAGGAGAGAGAGAGAGGAGAGGTATAGAGAGGGAGATCAGGGGGAAATGAGTGGTAGGCTTGGCACAGCTGCTGATGCCAAGCAGTGCTGAGAGAGAGAGAGAGAGCGAGAGAGAGACATAGAGAGACAGAGAGAGCGAGGGAGCGCAGGACCTGAGGATCGGAGGAGGAGTGGAAGGAAGGAGGGCTTGAGGAGCAGAATAGAGGAGAGGATAGGAGAGGAGAGAACAACTTATGGGCAGAAGAGGAGGACGCACAGACAGACAGACAGACAGACAGACAGACACATCCACACGCACGGACGGACCAATGAGGAGATATATAGGGCCGCGCTTCAGTCCTGGGTGAGTTGACTTATACCTTGTGTATTTGTTGCACACACATACACGCACACGCACACACACACACACACACACACACACACACACACACACACACACACACACACACACACACACACACACACACACACACACACACACACACACACACACACACACACACACGCGCGCGCGCGCATTAGGTCCGTAGTAGCTTCCGTACTTCCATACTTTTGAAAAAAAATACCTGCACACAGTGCATGTACGTGCCATTCAGAGACTATATGTTGTCTACATATAGCCTACCCTGAGAAGTGTCTGGACTTCTGGACAGAGATGTGTGCATGCATGTGCAGAGTGCAGATATAGATAAATGGTGCAACTGGTTTATATAGCCTTCGCTGCACACATGCAGCCTAACATGCAGCCTAACATGCTAATGAGTAATGGTAAAGAAGAAGCACCGGGAGGCATTCCTTCCTTTAATAGGTTTCGTAAGCTGCCACAGTGATGCGTGTAAACACACGACTCCCCTGGCGGAACGGCTGTCATGTCCACACACGGCCGCCACACACACACACACATACTCACACGTCAAACTCAACCTTCTGACTGTGACATTTGTTTTGTGGCGTTTTAGCATTTTGCAACTCATGCATTTCGTATAAAAAAATGCATGCTTTGCATACAATAATATGCAAAGCAGCATTTTTTATACGAAATGCATGCATTGCAAATATGAATATTATTATGGCTGCAGCGTTCGTTCGGTGTTTCCCTGAGGCTGTCTCGAGGAGGAGGTTACAGGAGTTTCTGTGTGTTTCTTGTTTGTTTTGAGTCTCCTGCGTTCAACAGGCATGGATCTGGATGTACTGCACAGTATCAGGGCTCCAGTATTGATCTGAGCAACAACATGCAATCTATGGCTTCATAATAATAACACAACTTCACTGGTTTGAGCTCTGATGCAATGTTTTCACTTCTGTTCGTTGTGTGTGTTTGTGAAGGAAAATGCCGACAGCCTTTCAACCTCACGTGTTGCTTGTGAGCGCTAGAGTTTGGAAATTGTGGCAGTTACTTAATCACTTAAAAACCTACTGTACATAATGTGTTGTACTGTACATCAAATAATAGCTGATCTGCAAGCTCTTGTAGATCAAGCTATTTTCACCCGAATGTTCACCTATGATTATGACATGTCCAGAATACTTACCTCAGTAAAAGGAGCTCTCTTTTCATCTTGCATGTGTAAGGTTTTATATAAAATGCATTACTTTTTAAATCACTTCAGAGGAAGTATACACAGATATTGCGTATATGTCAGTACCTTCCATCCATGCATTTCCACACGAACTACAGTGCTTGTGTGGTGAGCATTGCCACGAATGTCTGCTTATTATAAGCGACTTTGGGCTAGTTTTTCTGTAAAGTTGCTAGTTGTGGTTTTTCGGGCTTGTTTCTAAAGTGTAGTAGCTTATTATTTTGGGCTTGTTTTCATTGACCTGGTTGCTTATATCTCTCTAAATGTGGCAACACTGGTGGTTGGTGAGCCGTGCTGTGCTGTGCTGTTCTGTTCTGTGCCGCATAGACGTGGTGGGGACAACAAGGCATGCGTGACCACGTGTCTACATATGTCACATACCTCGAAGTCGACATGCTAGGCTGCATGTTACGTGTGCGAGACTCTCTCTCTGTTGGCTCTCAAGTTATATGACCGCTATGTCAAGCCAGCCAGCCGTAGCCCGCCGTCCCCCTCTCTCTCACTCACTCTCTCTCTACCTCTCTCTCTCTCTCGTCTACTCCTCTTCCCGCCATCCGAGTCGGTTCCTATACTTGCCATTTTCCCCCCCGTTCCAATTATAGGGCTGTCACCTCTCTCCGTAACCTCGCTTCCTTCCCGCTGATTGCATACGGTGCGCACACCTGTTAGTCGCCCCGCTCTATTTTCATGCTCCCGTTGAGCAATTATATACGCTGAGCGTCTCGCTATAGCCTGCGTGTCTCCTCTATCTCTCTCTCTCTCCTCCCGGCGTAGACTGTGCCGTGCCATGCCGTGACCACCTGCCTTCCATCTTCTCCCAGAGGAAATGTTTTCTGAACTGGTTGAGACAGGAAGACACCAGACCTAAATAATGACTAAACATTGGTTCGGTCATGCGGTGATGTGCTTCATCATTCGTGTTAATACTTCTGCCGACGGTATACGCGTTCCTGACTTAAACCTTTAAGACCGGGATCGCATCTGTGTGTCATTTTTATTTATTTCTTTGGGCTATTCAAAAATAGCAGATCTGCAAGCTTGTAGTGCGGCACCGAGTGCCGCACCACGAGCTTGTAGATCTGCGTTTTTTATTGAAAAAACGTGGAAGATTTCAAGAATCTTTGAATACATATATATTTTTGGAAACAACATTTTTAACTCAAATCTTTGCTTCTGGGGAGGTCCCTGGAACAAAACTTTTTCATTTCAAGGACCCCCCCCCATCTCAAAATATGTTGTTCCAGGGACCCCCAGAAGCAAAGATTTGAGTTAAGAACGTTTGCTTTAAAAAATATTTATATATATTCAAAGATTTGCACAAATTTTCTGAATAAAAAAAATATAGCATATACAAGCACTATGAGCTTGTATATCTGCTATTTTTGAATAGCCAAAGAAATCTAAAAGTGACATACAGTAGATGCGTTCCCGCCTGGTCTTAATGGGTTAAAGCTACGATCCAGGACTTATGATTAAAATGCGGGATTAGGATGTTAATATACAATATACAGTATGTGAAATTGATTGTTCCGTTGCTTGATTTGGCTGAGTGCCCGTTGTAAAATGCTGGATAAACACACCCCTCGACCGTTTGTCACTCTGCTTGTAAACATGTTTACAATAATTCACTGTACCGTTCCATGGATGTGTTACCATTATGTGCTTTAGATAGATTAGAGCTTACCTTTAGGAAAAGCAAAATCACAAGTGGTAATATGCTCCCTATACCTTGTGTATTTGTTGCACACTTTCACGCTTTCACACACACACACGCACACGCATTAGGGCTTTCACCAACTAGTCGACTAGTCGACTAGTCAACTAGTATAACCACTAGTCGACTTTGCTGGTACTAGTCGAATAGTAAAAAAAAAAAAAAAAACTTTATTTTTTTTAATGCCATAGTAATGGCCCATCTTACTATTATTATTATCCTCCTGACTTTATTTTTTATCAAAAGGGGGTCAAAAGTATGCCCAATAAAAGCCTATTATTGGGCAATGGGGATCCTTGGAGACGCTGCTGTGGTGCTGTGCTGCTGTGCCAGAAGCGCTTCCCTTAAAACGCCATAAAAATAAGGGCAGGAGGATAATAATAATAGTAATATAGTAGTAGGATGGCATTAAAACAATGCCCCCCCCTAAAAAAAAAAAAAAAAAAAAAAAAAAATATTTTATTTATTTAAAAAAAAAAAATTAATGTAAATTTCGACTAGTCGACTAGTCGACTACTACTTGGTCAATTGGGTCGACTAGTAAAAATCATTAGTTGTGAATGCCCTAACACGCACACACACTTACAGTACGTTAGTAAAAGGAGCGCTCTTTTCATCCTGCATGTGTAAGGTTTTATATAAAATGCATACATTTTTAAATCGCGTCAAAGGAAGGCAGATATTGCATATCGTTCAGTACAGTATACCTTCCATGCATTTTCACAGCAGCTTCAGGCATTCACAGGAAATTATTCATATATAGTGAAAATTGATATTAGAAACACTTTTAATTGGGATATATCTATAATTTGCATGTCGCTATATTTGGTAATAAAAATGTAACAAGCCACATAAAGCCATAATGCTTTAACAGCTAAGGGGGTTTTAGGCGCTAAAAAACCCCTTAGCTGATATAAAATCACGTGGTGTAAACCACATCTTCTTGGGTCTTATTGCTTTAACCCATTAAGACCCGGAACGCATCTGTGTCACTTTTTCATTTGAGCTAAAAAGCATGATTTTACACTTTGGCTATTCAAAAATAGCAGATCTACAAGCTCATAGCGCGGCACCGAGTGCCGCGCTACGAGCTTGTAGATCTGCTATTTTTTGAAAAATGTTGAAAATGGGTGCAAACCTTTGAATATATTATTTTAAAAGCGAACATTTGTAACTCAAATCTTTGCTTCTGGGGGGGGGGGGGTCCCTGGAACAAAATATTTTGAGATGGGGGTCTGCGGCCAAATACATATCATTTTGGGGGTCCTTGACATGAAAAAGTTTGAGAACCACTGACAGCAACGTAGTTTTTTTTCTCAAAAAACTGTTAGGATTTAGAAGATATTTTGTAGAATCGGTCTCAGGTCTTAATGGGTTAATAATATCTATCACATCCATTTAGACGTGTGTGGACCCTGGGTTGACAGGTAGTACTGTCCAAAGCTCATGAGTCCAATATCCACCCTGGACCAAAGCGGAAGGAAGGGCACCTATACTGCTCTTGGCAGTCAGAGCATGTTTTATAGATGCCTGCATGGTCTTTATCACGTGGCAGACCCCCCCCGGGTTCAACCAGAGGGTAGCTTTCATATGATAATGTAGAGAGACAGGTGCGGTAATTGCATGTGACACTGTCGCTGCCCCCCCCACCCCCCTCTTTAGCTGGATTCAAACCCGGGTCATTGTGGTTAGTATGTTATGTGGTCCGTGTTAACTTCTCTTTATGCCACAAGGTGCCAATGCATGCAGTGTTTATGTTAGTCTTTTATTGGCGTTCCCTAATAGAATCGGACAAAGGCCCTGGCAGTGGTGTATAAAGTAACTATGTACATTTACTCAAGTACTGCACTTAAGTACAATTTTGAGGTACTTTTTTACTTTACTAGAGTATTTCCAATTTGCAATACTTTTACTTCTACTCCACTACATCTCAGAGGCAAATATTGTACTCTTACTCCACTACAATTATCTGAAAACTTTAGTTACTAGTTACTTTGCAGATATAAATGACTATATTATAAAACATACATTAACAACTTTAGCCCTATTTTATACATAGGCTATTTGAAAATAGCCGATCTACAATCTCACAACATGTTGTGAGCTTGTAGATCTGCTGTTTTCAAACATTCTAGTACATTCTTTACTTTTGGGTACTTTCAAGTATATTTTGATGCCAATACTTTTGTACTTTTACTCAAGTAACATTTTGACATTGTGGTATTGCTACTTTTTCTTAAGTAAAAATATCTGAGTACTTCTTCCAGGACTGTAAAGGAGGTCTCTGACATATGGGCAGCATGGCTGGCTGAGGGTGTCAGACCATGGAGATGGGCCAGTGGGCACAGCTTCCTCTCTCTCTCTCTCTCTCTGGCTCTAACATCACTGGGACAGCTGGAGGCATCTCTATGATGTACTAAATGTTCTGTCTCTGCAGTCTGGATATTGTTCTCTCTCTCTCCTCCCCACCTCTACCTCTACCTCTTTGTGTGTGTGTGTGTGTGTGTGTGTGTGTGTGTGTGTGTGTGTGTGTGTGTGTGTGTGTGTGTGTGTGTGTGTGTGTCTCTCTCTCTCTCTCTCTCTCTCTCTCTCTCTCACAGACTTTATTGGCGTGCACACTCTTACATCTGTCTGTACAAGTAATGAGTTCACCTTTAACCTGTTTTACAACAGCACGCACACTCACGGGCACACACACACACACACACACACACACACACAGGCGCGCACACACACAGACGCGCACGTGCACGTGCACATGCAACTACACACTCACATAAACCTGCATAACCCTTTTAGAGGAGTGCTCTGACGCCCGCCTGAAGGCATCCACTATAAAATCGCTGAGTGTCCTTTAACTCTGAAAGTGTACAAATGGACCCTGCCGGGTCCATTTGTACATCTTTCAGAGTTAAAGGAACACTCAGGGTTGTTCCTGTGCAGCATTACTATGCTGCAGCTACACCACACCAGAGAGAGAGAGAGAGAGCGAGAGAGAGAGAGAGAGAGAGAGAGAGAGAGAGAGAGAGAGAGAGAGAGAGAGAGAGAGAGAGAGAGAGAGAGAGAGAGAGAGAGAGAGAGAGAGAGAGAGAGAGAGAGAGAGAGAGAGAGAGAGAGAGAGAGAATTAGGAGGACAATAACGAGGCAATAAAAACAAATAGGATGAGAGTGGAGTAGATCTAGTGGTGAGACAATGAGATGGGGACTAATAACTGTTTGTCTTCATATGGATCTACAGTAGGACTTCATGTTGATCTACAGTAGGACTGTGTGGGCTCTCCAGCTCTTTAGTAAACAGTAAATGCATTTTCAGGTGGGTTGCCAATTTCAACCAATCGGGAGAGAGTACCCATTTATCAGCTTCTTATTTCATAGTGCTCCGCAGTGTTCAATTTTGTGCTGTTCATTGCTTTGTGTCATCACTTCCAATTTCACTTCATTGGTGATACTTGTGTATCTCGTGTGAGTTCTGTTTTACCCTCCGTCCGTCCGTCCGTGTTTTTGTCCGTGTGTGTGTCCGTGTGTGTGTCCTGTCCGTGTGTTAGTAGCTAATCTCCGGCACCGTTGGCCCGGTTGCTGCAAAACTGTGCGCACACACTCCCTGGATGCCAATTCAGAACCTCTGCCTCAAATTTTTCACATGGGCCTGTTATAGCGCCACCTGGAGGCCGATTTGTGTGAAACCCATTTTTTTTACATTACTCCTACAGATTGTATCCAAACGTCATGCAAATCGGTACACAGTATCTCTATAGTCATGTGATCAACACGGATCTGTCCGATTTCCCATATTCCATCCTCATTGGCTACGGTTCGCTTCCAAAATTTGCAGGATTGGTCCGTTTTGAACAAAATGCCTCAAATCATGAACGCAGCATGCGATTTCCGTGAAATTTCACAAACACATTCCCACTAGGCCAAGGAAGAAATGCCACCCTTTTTCACATTGGCCTGTTATAGCGCCACCAGCAGGTCTAATTTAGCAAAATACATTTTTGGATCAAAATGCCTCAAATCATGAATGCAGTGTCCAATTACCGTGAACGACCTAAGAATAAATGGCACCCTTTTCACATTGGCCTATTATAGCGCCACCAGGAGGCCACAATAACGTACCTGACCTGGCGGAGACCTGTGCTCCGAGGAGCACTTTTTCTAGTTTTTTTTTGGTTTACCAAAGACCTGGAGAGACCCCTGTTACTGTTGTAACACTCTATAGCAATGAATACTTTATCATCAGAATATAGAGCTGTTTAACGCTAACTTTAACAAATATATATATATATATATATATATATATATATATATATATATATATATATATATATATATATATATATATACAATATCGCTTAGCCAACTTTTAAACCCCACTATCCTTATTGTGGGGAAGGCTTTGACAGAAATGACACAATGCGTTGTGTTGTTTATGTTTATGTTTGTTAAAGGATCCCCATTAGAGACACATGAATGAGCCTCTGGTCTTTCTGGGGTCCAGAACAAAGCAAATACAATACAAAAAAATATATATATAAAAATGAATAAAAAAAGACAAATTAACCTTATCAAATCAAATCCAGTCAAATTAAACAAATACACAAATAACAGTTACATACTTGAGAAGTTACTTGGCAAGATATCTCTTGACGTGTTTTTTTTAAGTAATTTTGTTATGGATTTTAGATAAGATGTTTTTGGACAGAGCATTCCAGAGTTCTATTGACTTTTACACGTACCTTGGTCATTTTGTTCCAAGGTTTTTGGAACAAAAACATTGAATTTAAAAAACAGTGAGTTTTAGAAAATGTGTTGTTGGTGCTGTTTTTGTTCTTATGTTACCATAAGCTGCTGCTCCTCTGGTGTTGTACCCATGTTCAGAAGTCATTTTTTGAAGTCAAGTTGTGAGCTTGTCGATGGGCTGCTTTCAGCGAAAGCTTTCCCCACAATAGAGTACAGAAGTCCTGATGTCACTCGAGTCGTTCATCCCCTGGTTCGTAAAGTAATTTCTCTATGGAGAATAACATTGGGTCATCTTAGAATCGTCTCATATAAGAGTCCAAAAATAAACAAACTGTCTGTGCGATATTGTCAGGGAGGTGCCTCTGTATCGTTTATGATAGTCAGTCACTCATATTTGATACAGTCTGTTTCTGGCGAAGGTTTTACTAATTCGGCGGAAGCAACATTATCGTTTTCTCACCGTCAGTTGATGCTTCATATCCATAAGAGTCAAAACGCGAACCAGGTAGGATGCATAAATTACGTCAGACTTCGGTGCTCTATAACAGAAAAGACACTAGTATATAGAGCCCCGAGGGGGTTTAAGTGGTTAATATCTCCAAACGGTATTAAACATTATGTGAACTATAAAATGCATGGAGGTGTAACCTACTTCCTTTAGGCCTGCTGGCATCGTGCCAGCATAAAAATTGGGTGCTGATGGTGATGGGTGCAGCGTCCTGCGAGACGATGAACCCCAGACAGGCAGAGTCCGACTGACCCATTTGTTCAGACGGCTTGCCTTGTCTACAAATGTGCTTTTTTTTTTAGACGTGAAGACGTGCACGCTGTAGGAATGAAAATAGCAGTGGAGGGAGACGGGTGGGTGGGTGTCTGCGAGGAATTTAGGCCATCGCAAAAAAAAAAAAAGTGTGCGTGTGTGAGTTTGTTTATTTATTTATTTTTCAAAATTTTTTGGGATGCTGCCAGGGAGAAATGGAAGAGGGCTGAACTGGTGAAATGTATCGTATAGTCTCTCGGTTGGCATGGCAATGAATGCTGATGTGAGAGGGAGGGTGAGAAAGAGTGGGGGGGAGTCAGAGAGGGTTCGATTTGTGGGGGAAATAAAAAAAAAACTGGTTGGGAGGGGCATTTTATTCACCACTTAAGCCCTATTTTCAAAGTGTTTTATTAAAGTTAATACATGAATTTAATTATTAAATTGTGATTTGTAAAAAATATAAAAAGCACATATCAGACGAGAGAGAGAGAGAGAGAGAGAGAGAGAGAGAGAGAGAGAGAGAGAGAGAGAGAGAGAGAGAGATAGAGATAGAGATAGAGATAGAGATGGGGACAGACAGACAGACAGACAGAGAGGGAGATGATAGAGGATTTATGGGTTGCTGACTGAGGGATCTCGGTGTGTTGATTAGGCTCTTGATCTGAGTGTGCACCTGTGTGTGTGTGTGTGGGGAGTACGTGCATGTAAGGGTGTGCATGTACGTGTGTGTTGTTGACCTTGAAAAGTCCTGCTTCAAAGACATGAAGGATTCCTCTGTGCAATCACACACACACACACACACACACACACACACACACACACACACACACACACACACACACACACACACACACACACACACACACACACACACACTGTGGCTCTCGGTGTAGAAGATTATAGCCATACTGACACAATGATAACCGATGCCCTTGGCAAGCGGCCACTAATACATGCATGGCCTGTATTACACACACACACGCAGACAGACACACACACACACACACACACACACACACACACACACACACACACACACACACACACACACACACACACACACACACACACACACACACACACACACACACACTTGGACTGTTCATTTTGTAGTGTTGATACACAGCCTGACGGTTGCACTGCAGGTCACTTAGTAAAGATAAGTGACCTTGATCTGAAACACAATGACGTTAACCCCCGTAGCGTCTTTATCCTGGGCATCATGTCTGTTGCAATCTGGGAACCCATCCTCAAATAAAAAGGAAAAACAACGCCCTCTGCTGTTTTTCACTTGTCTATTTGACTCTGGGCTGAGCTGTACGGAGGACCCATGCTCACGGGAAACCAGGGTTTTGGTCTGCCCTCAGCCCTCCACTTCCGTTGGTGCGACTATGTTTTCATTCCCACTAACAATATTTCTCCACGGAACACTAACACCATTTCTCCCAAAGAACATGGATCGTTTTGGTTATAAGCCCACTTTTTTCTATGATGAAAGAGCAACTTAAAATGGTACCAACTTTCCGTGGTTTTGTCGGCTCCGAGGACGCTATCGTTAAACGAGTTTCGGTTTGTTTCCAGTGGGAAACGAGCCGCACACATGTAAATCCCACCCACTACATTTGATTGGGTAAAGCGCGGCCTGCTTCCTGATCTGAAGGGACCCCCCCACTTGTAGCCAATGTGCATGGGTTGTCAACGCGGCTCCCGACAGATCCAAGCGCAGCGATGGATCTGTTCTCGAGATATTATGTCTGTGGAAACAAAAGCCCATCTACAGTACAAGGGTTAGGCTTTTAGATTGGTTACCTCAGCAGAGATTTGGTGTACCATAGACGAAGCAAAGGAGGGGGTAGCCCAGTACAGACTCCTGGGGGACCTCGGTCAACAAAAGTATAGGTTTTGGCGATGGGGTCATTTGATATTACCTCTGTGTGTTTGTGTGTGTGTGTGTGTGTGTGTGTGTGTGTGTGTGTGTGTGTGTGTGTGTGTGTGTGTGTGTGTGTGTGTGTGTGTGTGTGTGTGTGTGTGTGTGTGTGTGTGTGTGTGTGTGTGTGTGTGTGTGTGTGTGTGTGCGTGCACACACGCAAAACCTGTGCACGCGTAAAATAGCCGATCTACAAGTGCGCAACGTGTCACTTTATCTAATGTTCCTCCCAGAATATGTATGCTATGGGGTTCAAGTGGTTAACCCTTTGACTGTCAGAAATAAAACATCATTTGCTTCGCCATGCACTGCCAGCGATTTCAGAGGGTTTTCACTAACCTTTGAAAAATCATAGAATATTTATCTCCAGTATGATCGATCCCCCGATCACTTTAAAAAGACGTATCTGAGTCTCGTGGAATTGGAGGAAAAAAAAGCGAGCCAAAAAACAACAGAAACAGAGAAAAAGCCATTCTTCCACATCGAATTACAAGGAAGGGAACGGGCTGTTTTTTTTTGTGATCACGTGACCCGCTGCTTCTCTCCTTCACTGGGAGCCAAACGGTGACCCATAGGCGAGCGAACAGCGCCATCTAGTGGAAAACCACTGAAAACTCAAAATCTTGTCATTGGCAGACTGCACCTTAGCAAAAAATATGACGAGAAATCTCATCATTGGCAGTCAAAGAGTTAATATAATATACAAAACTTTTCATAATTATATACAGTGAAATTGTATCTATTTCTGGACGTCACTTATTTGAAGGTCAGGTAGTTGGCATTAACCCTAGTGGGCATTCTACCGTGCCGTGTGCCCCAGAGGCCCATGGCATGCATGCATGGCATGCGGCTGGCATGTTGGATCCCGGGCAGCATCGCTGTAATACTCCATCTTGTGCACACTCTCTCTCAAAGAGCAACAACTTGCTCTCTGAAGCCAAGTGCTGCTCTCTGCAGCCAGGCCATCTGCTGCTGTTATTCATGTGCTGTTGTTCTGTCTTCCTACGCAGGTATCGTGTATCTGTCGGCTTATTTAGTCTTATGACACGTGGATTTAAAGTTGTCAGTCGCCATGACTGATTTCAGTCATTTGGATTCCATAGAAGCCAGCAGCATGTCTTCTATGGAAGCATGTTGCGTAAGAGAAATAGCCGATCTACAGGCTCTCGATGCGTCGCATCAATGCGTCGAGAGCTTGTAGAATATAGGCTATTTTTTTTAATGTTAAGATTAGAGCATTTGTAATGGTCCAACTAGCAATGTGTTCAGAAGCATCTTCCGTAAAATCTTAATAGCGTCGGGTATATTTCACACATACTGTAAAAGCAAAGGTTAAAGCCTCAATCTTTGATTTCTTCACCTGATATTGGCAATACTGTAGTGTATGTAGAACAACAGGAACAATATTACCAAAACATCGTACATTTTTCATATTGTGATAATTGTTTAGGAAACGCAGTGCTAGTGTGTGTGTGTGTGTGTGTGTGTGTGTGTGTGTGTGTGGGGGGGGGGGGGGGCTCCTTTTACACTGTTTCACAAATCTGCTTTGTTGGTTATACAAACATTTCCAGTTTTGAGATTTAATTTTTTGCTTTAATCCATGAAGATAATGTGGCTTCTAGGACTTTCTGGTCTTATAGAAATCTATCTGACCAGAATCTCATGTAATAATCTTCAAGACCCCTGGCTACCCTCCCCCCCTTCTTTTTTTTCCCCCCACCTTTTTATTGATTGATTGATTGAATATTTTTATTAGGCAAAAAACGTAAAACAGCACAGTTACATTTAAAATACTTTGTCTAACAGGTCCGTTCATAAAAGTCCTTGCGGACTTGTTTCCAATGAGGGCCTTGGTATTCAATTCATAGGCATATATAGTGGCACCACAGTTCAAATATCATTACAAAATAAACAGAAAAAAAAAAATAACACTATGTACAACAAAAAAATAAAAAAAGAGGGGAAAAAAAATATGTACAAGAACAGGGGGGGGGAGGGTCTGCTGTCTAATGGATTGATTTTAATTCCTTAGTCTTAGTGATTTTTCCCCCCCTAATAAAGTTGTTTTTATTTGTTGTTTTCTCATGCCCTCCATGTACAAAGGGTCTTTGGGTACTCAGAAAAGTGCTGTATAAATTCGATATATTATTATTATACGACATTTCCCCCCACGCAACAGCAAAAGCTTTAGAGCTCAAGTGAGCTGTTATACTGTATACCCGTCCTACAATCTCTGAAAGCTATAAGTCATTCTCTCACTGTGAGAAAGTACTCCTCGTACTTTATAGCCCCAGAAAAGTTGATTATAACACCAACGCATTTACTGGAAATGTATAAAGTTTGTTATTTTGCTACTGCTGTTCTCTTCTGTTATCTGGGAATGTGCAACCACGGTTCCGTGGCAAAATAGGTTTAGAAAGAACAGGGGGCTCGCAACTCACTTATATAATGCTCCAAACTTCATTGTGAAGGTTAAACCAGAGGAGGACCGTGAAGGAATAAAGTTTGGAGGGTTATAAAAGTGAGTTGTGAGCCGAACCGTCTTTATAAATGATTTCACTGTTCTTGCGGTTTGGCACAGCACCAAGATATAGGGGATGTGAAATTGTAACTTGAACACTTAACGGATGCAAAACATACCCTCAGAAGTTCAGGTCCTGGCCAAGTACATGTTAACTCATTCACTGCCAGAATAAATACGTAAATAAATCATCCACTGCCAGCCAACTAAGGAATTGTGTGATTATTTAAATAATCATGCAATTTATTAATTAAATCCTCCTATAATACTCAACACCAGGGGTCTTCAACAGGGGGTCCGGGACCCCTAGGGGGTCCTCAGAGCTACTATAGGGGGTCCGCTAAATCTTTGTGTGATCGGATTTAGTTTTTTTTACATTAACCACTTGAACCCTAGAATTCTTGTTCTGAGGGGAACATAGCCGAAAATAGCAGATCTACAAGCTCTCAACGACTCGCGCTGCGAGGCGTTGAGAGCTTGTAGATCGGCTATTTTTGGCAAAGAGGCTATAGGTGTAGAGGGGAAAAAAGAGCAGACTAAGTAAAAAAAAAGAACTTTCATCTGAAACACAATTTTATACAATATAGAGTAGGGGGTCCCTGCTTCATCTCTCTCTCAGCTAGGGGGTCCTTGGCCTGAAAACGTTATAGACCCCTTCTCAACACAGTATATCTAAGCAAATCTACTTTACTAGATGTCATTCTCACAAACGTACCCCATACCTCGTCAGCAGCATTATGTAACTACGTTAACATTTTAAACCTTGTTATGTTTTTTTAATGATTGAATTGAAGAACAAGCATTTCTTGCATGATCTGTACAATAGTGAAATATTTTTTCATAACTCCATTCTCAGTAAGCCTGCCCGTCTAAACACATTATTTGTGGGTGGGTCAACTCAGAGGTTTCACAGAGGAGCTAATGTGATCAGGGAAGAGACTCTAATCAGATCAGGGAAAAAGGAATGCCTTTCCCGGACCGAGATTAGATCCACTAACACTGACGGAACTGCTTTTAGAGCTCCGAGAAATAAACGCACGATCCAGAATAAGACATCCAAGTCAGAAAACTAATTTAAAATCTATTTAGGGAAATGTCAACAATCCCAATAAAATTCTGGAAACAAAATCAAATCATCGTCATGTTCCGGTTTCACTTAAAGCCTCCCTGAAGACATTTCAGTCGACGCAACAGAAATTAAAGGAGTAGTTCACCCAAAGAATTACTTACACACCCCATGAAGCCTTGAATTAATGGAGATTTTGTAGTTTTTGTCACATTCCTGAGCCAATAATTGTGGCTGGTCAGTATAGGAGACTCAATTGACCTGCATTTGAGTCTCCTACCGCAGACTCTGCCAGTCATCACATTTTTGGTTTAGAAATGTGACAACAACAAAAAAAATCTCCATGAATTCAAGGCTTCAAGGGGGTTTAATTGATAAAAAATAAGACCTTTTTGGGGTGAACTACTCCTTTAAGATGATATTGTTGGGAACTTCCATGAGCATTTTATATCAAGTGGGACTTTTTTTTTTTTTTTTTACAATTGCAGCAGGCTCTCCAATTGCAGCTTTGTGACACCTCTATCCTTTACCCCACTCACCTGGGGACCAATTTAGTTTTTAGACCTACTTCTGGTGTGGAGAGCGCTGGAACTTATTGATCCCCGAGAACGTTTGTCTGGAACCGACAACCTGGATCTTTACCGTCTATTTTAAGGCTTGCAGCTGATTGTGTTGCTCAGCCAGTTGCTCATGTTTTTAACCAGACCCTGTAGACTAACTCCAAACCCCAAAATGTGGAGAGCAGACTATAGTTCGTGTATGTTGTCCCCTAGTGCAGTGGTTCTCAACCTATGGGTCGGGACCGCCAGCGGGGTCCCCGCATGCTTTTGGGTGGGTCCCCACATGACAGTGAAGTGACACTTCAGGGACTTTTAGTACCTAAATAAAAAAGAGAGAAGAAAAAGACCATTACTGCATCAAAAGTAGCCTAATCAACAAACTACACTATAAAAACTGGTCAAACGTTGGCTAAATTGTCAAATAATATAAGAAAGAGGCAACATTTTTGAAAATAGCAGATCTACAAGGTCACAACACCTCCTGTTGCGAGGCGTTGTGATCTTGTAGATCTGCTATTTAGATTTTTTTTGTAGATCGGCTATTTTCACAATATTTATCTGTGGAACCGAGTCAAACTAAATGTAATGCCTCAACTCCTACAATTCCAAGTGCTTATTAGGGTGGGGGGTCCCCAGTTCAAATATGATTATTTTGGTGGGTCGCGGCCTGTAAAGGTTGAGAACCACTGCCATAGTGAAGGGTACAAGGGACTGGACTATGTTCTCCCCTAGTGAAGGGTGCAGGAGACTGGCCTATGTTCTCCCTGAGTGAAGGGTACAAGGGACTGGACTGTGTTCTCCCTAGTGAAGGGTGCAGGGAACTGGACTTTGTTCTCCCTAGTGAAGGGTGCAGGGAACTGGACTGTGTTCTCCCTAGTGAAGGGTGCACGGGACTGGACTGTGTTCTCCCTAGTGAAGGGTGCAGGGGACTGGACTATGTTGTCCCCTAGTGAAGGGTGCAGGGGACTGGACTATGTGAAGGGTGCAGGGGACTGGACTAATGCTGCAGTGTGCTGGCCTGTGCTGATCTGTCCAGGGCATTTAATTATGTTGACCTTGAACTGCTGTTGGGCTCATACACTGATGTCAGTATGGCTGACAGGTCCTTAGAGTGGCTGAGGAACTATACATCTGAACCCAGTGTGTATACTGATGGTTGTGTAAAGCAACATGTACTCAAGTACATTTTTTACTTTACTTGAGTATTTACAATGTTCATTACTTTTACTTCTACTCCACTAAATCTGAGAGGCAAATATTGTACTTTTTATTATACTGAAAAATAATTCACTATAATTATTTGAAAACTTTAGTTACTAGTTATTTTGTAGATTTTGATTAATATTACAAAGCATACATTAACCACTTCAGCACTTTACTTCGGCTATTTTCAAAAGATTTGTGTACATTTTGAACTTTTGAATGAGGGGCATTCTGCACAATACTTTTACTTTTGGTACTTTAAGTATATTTTGATGCCAATACCTTTTTACTTTGGTAAGGACATTGCTTACAGATAAAGTGCATCTTTCTGTAATGACACAACTTCTACATCGACTCCATTCATTGCCTCTTCTCTGTGTCAGGCTGTTGATGAGACTGTCCTTAAACAGCTGCGTGCCTCATTATTATAGTCTGAAGTTTGGGTTCTTAATGCTAAGAAAACCAAATTCATTATCTTTTCCACAGCTCATTCCCAAAGAGTCTCATCTTACAAGTAATTAGTTTTTTTTCCCTCTCCCCCCAATACGCAGGCTCTCTTTGAGAGTGCAGATTGATAGAACATAGTGAAGAAAGTGAAGGTTAGACTGGCTTTTAATTATCGGAATAGGGGCCTGCTCTGAGACAGTCATTAGGAAAACACTTGTTCAGGCTATATTCTAGTGGTTCTCAAAGTGGGGTCCAGGGACCATAAGGGTTCCTTGAGGGGGCTCCTTACAGGTCTGTAACTCTGAGAGTATAAAATGGAACCAAATGGACCCTTATGGGTCCATTTGGTTCCATTTGTACACTCTCAGAGTTATGGGATCTATATCATTCTGGAACTTGTTACCATCTCACATTCATCTCACACAAAATAAATTATCATTCAAGATAGCTTTAAAGACACACTTGTTGCAGCAGACCACATGACCGGAATCTTAATATTATGTTGTATTTAATCTTGTATAATGTATTGTAATTATGTATTTTTCTTGTTTTTATATTTGTATGCATCTTATATGGACCCCAGGAAGACTAGCTGTTGCCCCGGCGTCAGCTAATGGGGATCCAATAAATGGGCATCCAATAAACAATAAACAATGGGGGTCCTTGAAATTAAACCATTTCAGAACCACAGTTCTAGACCAGTGGTTTTCAACCTTTTTCATGCCAAGGACCCCTAAATTGATATGTATTTGCCCGCGGACCCCCATCTGAAAATGTTTTGTGCCAGGGACCCCCAGAAGCAGAAAGTTAAAATGTTCGCTTTAAAAAATATATGTATTCAAAGATATGCACACATTTTCAAGATCTTTCAAAAATAGCAGAGCTACAAGCTCATAGCGCGGCTTGTATATCTGCTATTTTTGAATAGCCAAAGCTAAGTGGTTAAAATGATTATGACTCTATGTTAACTAATTTCGCTGAGGACCCCCTGGTACCCCCTCAAGGACCACTGGTGGTCCCCGGACCACTGGTTGAAAACCGCAGGTCCAGACAATAACAGGACATTATTTACATGCATGCAGCTACCTTTACTCTTGGTCACTGTGTATTGCTGTTTCTCTACGTATTATATCCAACTAATTGTCCCGTATACACACCACTGTGTACTTTATGATCTGGTTTCCTGGTCTTCATTAAGCCTAAGGGATACGGAAGCACTGGGTCTATTTTTGTTTGCAAAGCCATACTGGGCAAACTCCCTTCATATCTGTGTGTTAATCTCTTATCACACACCAACAGCTGTTATCTTTTGCCTTCCAATAGATGGCTGCTCTATCAGGTAGCCAGGATTTGGCTCACGGCCGTGGCAGAACAGCTTTCTCCTCATTCTGTGTGCCCTGCTGGTCATGGAATAATAACCTCCACAACAGATTCATGCTTTTTTTGTGTCTGCTGCTCTTTTCCGTGATTACTTGTAACGTTGTGTGTTGTATGTGTGTTGTGTATGCCTTTTATTTGATTGTCTCCGCCAAGCCGAAGGCGTGGCAGAGACAATGTTTTGCACCCTGTCTGTCCGTCCATCCGTCCATCCGTGTGTGTGTGTGTGTGTGTGTGTCTGTCTGTGAACAGCTAATCTCCCACACCGTTGGCCCGAAAGCCCGCAGCGAAACTTTGCACACACACTCCCTGGATGCCAGAGCAGAACCTCTGCCCCGGAGTTTTCAGATCGGCCTGTTATAGCGCCACCAGGAGGTCGATTTTTGCAAAAACTATTGTAAGATAGTAATGTTGTGCTATCTTGGCCAGGTCTCCCCTCGAAAAAGATGTTTTGATCTAAAGTGACTTCCTAGTTAAATAGAGGTTAAATAAATAAAATAAAACAAACTATTTTTCTTCAAAAAGCTTTAAAATGCGTGTGCCATACATTCAGCCATTCACACACATTCGTAGAACACATATACTATATTTAGACATGATGCCAAATGACTGGCAGAGAGGTGAATGGGCTCCTCGCCGAGGCCATTTCAGTCTCAGTCTCCCTCAGCGTTTTGCCTCAAACAAACCCCTCAGCCCCTTCCTCTATGAATTATTCCCTCTCTTGATTTCCCTGTTTCCAGCTCTCTTTTCTCATTTTCCATTTAATTAATCTCCACAGGAGATTAATGTATTTGCCCTTGTCTGTCTGTCCGCTGCTGTAGCCTCACATACTACCAGACGAGGAGTGACATATTTTGTGTGCATGCTGCCGGCAAGGCCATGGACCTCGATTTTCTGTTTTTTAATCATTCACCAATGCATGCGCCAAAATACTAATACAGCCTGATGCAGCAGCGTCTTGAAGTCACAGACCACCTGTTAGCAAACGAGCAATGCTAAATAGCACAGCTCTTGGGTGATTTGATCGGGACATCTCTACTGAATTCAACGTTATGTACAGTATGGGTTGAGAGACCAATCTGTCTCTCTCTGAAGACAGTAAGTCTTCATCACATGCCGATTGTCACACACAGATGACGATGGAGAGAAGTAGACAATGAATATATATGAGAAAGAGAGAGAGAGAGCAAAAGACTGTATGGAGTGAATGTACAAGTGGTAATCATATGTCAGTGTATTGTTTCATGGCTCCAGGGAGTAATTCCATTGCAGACATTGCTTTTATTATTAAAGGAGCTACACCATGAATTTAATAAAAATATTTGATATTTAATATCATATGGTGTATGTCCCTCAAACCTTTTTCAAAAGGTTTGAGCCTAAATCATCACTCAGATATACTCATCCCAAGTCAATTGTCTCTGGCTTATACAGCGCTTTCAGCTGCAATACCAAAACGTCCTCTTGGGCAGGGGGGGGCTACTGAGCAATTCTGTCTGTTAATACAAAAAAATATTTAAAAAAAATATTTAAAAAAAGAAAAAAAATGGAAAAATTCTGCATAAAAAGAAGCATCTAAGAAAAATACAAAATCGAAAAAAAAACACTTTGAACATTTTTGAACAATTCCACCAAGTGTTTGAGGTGCCTGTTTCACCCACTTCCGGGGGGCGGAGCCAAAATCCGAGCCCGAAGTATTTGTTCGTAGACCCCCACTTAGGGGGGGTAGAAAAAGTTTCGGAGCGATTCGGGCACTTTTCATTTAACATTGGGGCCACATCCACACGGATACGATTTTAGGTGAAACCGCATAAGTTTTTAATCGTTTGCACGTTTTGGCCACACGGAGCCGGCGTTTTAGGTCTGCAATACGCTTATTTTTGAAAACGGGTCCCAGAGTGAATTAATCTGAAAACGCCACCCTTGCGTCTCCGTGTGTACAACCAAATACGGCAATACGCATCTTTCCTGAACCGATGACGCTATAGCTCCACCTCTCGCTTAAACCCGCCCCCCCCCTGTCCCCCCACCCCCGTCCCCCCGTTCCCCCACCCCCCGAAGACGCCACCCTTGCGTCTCCGTGTGTACAACCAAATACGCTTCTTTCCTGAAACGATGACGCTATAGCTCCACCTCTCGCTTAACCCGCATGCGCCGAGCACCCCCCCCCCCCTGCATGCGTGCCCCCCGAACCCCCCCCCGACCCTGCATGCGCCGCCGCCCGCCCCCCCCAACAACAAACACCCCGACCCCGTCAGCGTTGCGTTCGTACTACTTAACGCAATAGGGCTTTTACAGCCACAAGTGGACATGGAGTAAATGTACTTAGTTACTTTTTAATGTAGAGTATATTCACGTGCATACAAATGAGCCATGCGGTCTTATAAGAATGAAAACAAACGTCTTGCTGTTGACCATGGATCACGACGGTCGTCTGTTACGACGATCATGGATGAACTTCAACCTGGTGTTTGCACTTTCTCCATTTATAACCCGTTCATCTACATAAACGTTCATATTTCTAATATAAAGTGCTGATCCCATGGCCACGGATGTTACACTTGTGTATGGGCCCGCATAAGTACACCTATCTTCCGTATTGTTCAATAAAAATAATTTTAATCCGATTGGTGGCCATTGACTTCGAATTTTCTCCATTGACTTTCATTTACGCGACCCTACCGGTTGGGAGGAGTATTGCACTCTAATACATTATAACTCTATGAGAAAATGGCTGCCGATCGGATTAAAATGCTTTTTATTGAACAATACGGAAGATACGGGTACTTATACCCACTCGAAGTGAATTTTAACATCCATGGCCATGAGTTAAGCACTTTATATTTGAAATCTGAACGTTTATGTAGATGTACGGGTTATAAATAGAGAAAGTACAAACACCAGGTTGAATTCAGCCAGGACGCTAGTGGCTACGCTAGCAGTTTGAATGGGACGTTTACGGCCGTATTAGCTAAATCTGGCATTTAAAAAAAAAGAATTTATATCGAATATCTTAAATACAATGAAACAAACACATTTAGGCTCTCTACCTGTGCTCAAACAAGCATGACAGCACACAATAAAAATATAAACATGTTGTGTTGATTGATGAGACCAGTCTGGATGAGAATCAGCGTTGCCATGTCGGCTTATTATAAGCGACTTTGGGCAGAACTTTTTCTGGCTTTTTCTGTAAAGTTGCTTGTAAAATTGGTAGTTGCGGGTTGCGTTTTTTTGTGTGGCTTATTTATAAAGTGTTCTTGCTTATTTAGGCTTGCTTCCAATATTTCTTTTTTTTTTAAACCAGTGGTTTTCAAATATTTTCATGAAAATGTTCTGTGCCAGAGCATTAGTGTTGTTAGAATGT
The DNA here is from genome assembly GCF_963280865.1 of Gymnoscopelus braueri. Classification (NCBI taxonomy): domain Eukaryota; kingdom Metazoa; phylum Chordata; class Actinopteri; order Myctophiformes; family Myctophidae; genus Gymnoscopelus; species Gymnoscopelus braueri. Next base: position 10,301,980 of record NC_137611.1, read on the forward strand.
TTAAAAAAAAAAAACAAGTATTCTTTATTTTATTGCAAGAGTTTTTTTTAAATAGCCTATGTACAAGCTCACGTGAGCTTGTAGATCGGCTATTTTCATTCAAGTAGCTGATGTCACTAAGCCACTTCTTCTGGGCTTGTTTTCATAGACCTGGTTGCTTATTTTTCTCGCAAAATCTGGCAACACAGGTTCCGTTCCGTTCACTTACTAGCTCAATGATTAATGAATGAACAGTATAATAATAATAATAATAATAATAATACTTCGCTAATAATATAAATAATAATATATAAATAATCAGTACTCAAGATGACTATATTTTATTTTCGGTTCAGGTGAACCAGTCTATGAAATGAATGATTGTGACTCTGACTGGGCACACTGTCATTACATGATCTGGGGCACAGATGTAATGACATTTTTTCCAGGTAGCGTGCCTTTGCATCCACGTTCAGCTTCTCTCTGTATGGTATGTCTCTGTCACGCATTGTGTGTGTATGTGTTGTAGACTTTACACAGACTGTGCGTTCAGGAGACGTTGTGAGTAGCTGTCAATGATAGTAAAGTAAAAGTAAAAGCAAGTAAAAGTAGCAATACCACAATATAAAAATACTCTGTTACAAGTAAAAGGCCTGTGCTCAAAATGTTACTTGAGTTCAATCAAAGTAAAAGTACAAAAGTATTGGCATCAAAATATACTTAAAGTACTGAAATGTTTGAAAATAGCTGATCTACAAGCTCACAATGCGTCGGATGCGCGTTGTGAGCTTGTAGATCGGCTATTTTTAAATAGTCTATGTAAAATAGGGCAAATAAATAAATATAAATGTTTTATAATGTCATGATTATATCTGCAAAGTCACTAGTATTAACTAAAGCGTTCAAATAATTGTAGTGGAGTAAAAGTACAATATTTTCCTCTGAGATGTAGTGGAGTAGAAGTAAAAGTATTGGAATTTGGAAATACTCGAGTAAAGTGAAAAATACCTCAATTGTACTTAAGTACAGTACTTGAGTAAATGTACTTTGTAACTTTCCTCCACAGCACCACCCACAGGCCAGGCATATATACTACAGCGTTTTCAGTTTGTGGCGTTTTCAGTGGTTTTCGTGTGGACACACACATTTCTTGAGACGATTCCGTGTGTACGGTAAACTTTTTGAAAACGACTCTGTGACATTTTTTAAAACGTCTCTGTGTGGATATGGCCTGGGTTTGCCATCAATAATGTTTGTGACATCATAAACATTTCCATTCTGAGATCGCCTGTTCAGACACGCCCATTCTGGAAATCCATGAAATGAGAAGGAATGACTGAATTTTTAAAAAAAATATTTTTTTGGGTACAAGAGACACTGGGGACCCCAAAAAATACAAAAAACCAAGAAAAAAGTGATTTTCATGGTGTAGACCCTTTAAGGCCCTGGTGATGATTTGCGCTCTGCTGAGCACACCTTTCTAGTTTCGTTTAATTTACTTTCCCGACTGCCTTTGGGGGGCCTTGTTGTTTTCCTTTGACTCACAGCCTATAGGATCTGTTTTTCATCTTTCATCTGCCTATCTCTCTTCTTTCCCACCGGCTGCGACCCCCTCAGCCAATTCCTGCGTATGAATTATTCCTTATACAAGAGGGAAAGCTTTTGCTTTCCCTCTTGTTTCCTGCCTTGTCTTTTATCTCATTTTCCATTTCATTTAGTTTCATTTACTTTTCCCTGCCTGCATGTTTTTTTTGTTGCTTTTATCTTTCTCAGACGTTGCCTCGACCAATAACCTATAGAATCAGTTTTTCATCATCTCTCATCCTGTGTAAGGATGCTCTCCTCTCTTCTCATCACTCTTCATACCCTCCGGCTGGTCCTGTCAGATAGCAGGTTTTATAAGGTCAACCTGATATCTCTCAGCGCCGACACTCATCCCGAATTTGCATTTTCGCTTTCGCTTCATTATTCAGTCTCAGAATCTGCCGCCGTCGTTCCGCCGGAGCGCTTCTCTGTCTTTTTTCTTTTTTTTTTCGAAAGATAAATAAATTAACGCATTAAGACCGGGAGCACATCCGTCATTTTTTATTTCTTTGGCTATTCAAAAATAGCAGATCTACAAGCTCGTAGCGCGGCACCGAGTGCCGCGCTACGAGCTTGTAGATCTGCTATTTAAAAAAAAAATCATGATAATTTGTGCAAATCTTTGAATATTTATATTTTCAAAGCGAACATCTGTAACTCAAATCTTTGCTTCAGGGGGGTCCCTGGAACAAAATATTTTGAGATGGGGGGTCCGTGGCCAAATACATATCATTTTGGGGGTCCTTGACATGAAAAAATTGAGCACCACTGTAGCAACATAGGTTTTTTTTCAAAAAACGGTTAGGATTTAGAAGACATTTTGTAGAATCGGCCTCAGGTCTTAATGGGTTAAAAAGAGACGGTCAGATCGGTCAAATTGAATTTAGCACTGATTACATCTCCTTTCCTCGACAATTAGACGATTGTGGCCGCTTTGGAACGGAGCCCCGCCGTACTCTCCAGAGGATCGGCTTGTCGTCTCCTTTTCTTTTTTTCTTCTTTTTCTTTGGTTTTAAACGCTGATGAAAGGCCTGGATGTTCAGTGGGAAACAAACAGTGTCCTCAACATGAGTCATGAGACAGAAATCAGAAGCAAAAAACAATAAAGAAATAAAAAACAATTATTCAGAGGGCTGGGGCCTTCGTCTCTTAACCCATTCAATCCGGGAAAGCATCTCTGTCATTTTAAGATTTCTTTGGCTATTCAAAAATAGCAGATATACAAGCTCATAGTGCGGCACCGAGTGCCGCACTATGAGCTCGTAGATCTGCTATTGAAATTTTTTTTTGCAAATGTGTGCAATATTTTTTTCATATATATCTTTTAAAAACGAACATGTGTAAAATATGTTGTTCCAGGGACCTCCAGAAGCAAAGATTTGAGTTACAAATGTTTGCTTTAAAAATATATATATTCAAAGATTTGCTAAAAAAAAATAGCAGATCTACAAGCTCATAGCGCGGCACTCGGTGCCGCACTGCGAGCTTGTATATCTGTTATTTTTGAATAGCCAAGTATAAAATAATGGTTACAGATCAAATCTAAAGTGACACATGCAGTTGCGTTCCAGGATTGAATTGCTTAAACACTCACAGACTCACTCAGACACACATTATACCATTTCAGTGTCAGGTGTTTATGTGGGAGGATATTGATTTTTGCGGTGCTGCTGCTGGAATGAGAGACAAGGAGGCGAGAAGTGAATGAGTCACTCTGGTCCTTGTCATTCCACACAAGACACAAACGGAACAAGTACTGTAGCAGCAGAGAAGGAAGGCTGACGGGGACATACTGTAATTGTAGCTTACAGTCTGAGGAAAAGTTTCAGTAGCACATTATGTTGTGCTATACTGAATGTAGAACATTATGTTTTTTATTGTCCCCCGCTTCGGGGGACAATAGCAGGTCGTTCTCTCCCCTCTCATCACCTCTCACAGAGAGAGAGAGAGAGAGAGAGAGAGAGAGAGACGCGTGTCTGTCTCCTTGTCACCTGTTACGTTACACCTTTTAATAGAGCTCTATATGCACAGCAGACATATTTACTTCCTTCTCAAGGTCTAACTAATGAAGGCTCTTGTTCCATTCCGGTCAAACAGAGTCAGGGTGCTGATATTGTTGCATGTTGGCTCACTGCAAACACTCTTGCTACACCAGTGTGGGTCTCAAAGTGTGGTCCAGGGACCCTCATGGTTCCTTGAGGGGGGTTCCAAATGGCCCCTTATGGGTGTGAAACTCTGAGAGTTATGAGTGTCCTTGAAACTAAAACATTTGAGAATCCCTGTGCTATGGAACAGCCGTAGGAAGGAAGAGGTTCGATTTCTCTCCAATAATGGCTTCTGTGCATGGAGCCTATTGGGTCGATGCCATAACCATTGCTCAACTTTTGCGGTGTGAGACTATAATATTGTGACATATCCACTCTGCTGTCATCTGTAACGTTACCTGTGGCCTATGCACTTCTGTACTTCTAATGCCCTGTATCTGTAACGTTTTACTGCTGTGCTGTCTCTGGCGCCTGGGGGGCAGAGGTGGCCTAAAGGTTAGAGGAGCGAGTTTGTAATCGAAAGATACCCGGTTCCATTCCTGGGTGGGGAAGTGAATGAATGGCCACCACTCTCCCCTCCCCCAACGGCGCTGAAGTGCCCTTGAGCAAGGCACTGAACCCCCAACTGCTGCTCAGTGGCCAACAGTATCAGACTGTGGTTGTACTGGTCAGCTCCCGCAGAGGTGTGTGTGTGTGTGTGTGTGTGTGTGTGTGTGTGTGTGTGTGTGTGTGTGTGTGTGTGTGTGTGTGTGTGTGTGTGTGTGTGTGTGTGTGTGTGTGTGTGTGTGTGTGTGTGTGTGTGTGTGTGTGTGTGTGTGTGTGTGTGTGTGTGTGTGTGTGTGTGTCAAGCAAGGGGCGTTCCTGAAAAAGAGATTCATTCTCAGCAAACCTCTCCTGGGCGAATAAAGAAACAAAACAAAGAAAATATGAAAAGCTTCAGTATCTGAACGTTATCCTTTTATGAGATGCTTCAGGGGACAACGTCTCTCCTCTCATCACCTGTAGCAGGGAGAGACGCGTGTCTGTCTGTCTGTCTGTCTGTCTGTCTGTCTGTCTGTCACACCCCCTCCCTGTGAGCACTGCCTGTGAGGACTGTCCCCCCCCAGGCGTCATTAAATGTTGATGTAGGTCAGGTGGTGTGAAGCTCTCCCCTCACCTGTTGGAGTCTGTGCTCACCGCTCTCCAGGGCAATGTTAATACAGGTCAAACGGATTACCCTTTGTCTCTGAGCGCGTGTGTGTCTGTGTGTGTGTGTGTGTGTGTGTGTGTGTGTGTGTGTGTGTGTGTGTGTGTGTGTGTGTGTGTGTGTGTGTGTGTGTGTGTGTGTGTGTGTGTGTGTGTCCTATTGTTCATGGAATGCTAATGCGGGTTAAGTGGTATCGCCTAACCTTTTTAATAATGCATCTCAATTAATGATGCTTATGGATGCGGGAGGGGAAGCAGAGGCTCTGCTTTCTCTGCGTCTCTCTCTTCCGTTTCATGATGTCTCCGTTTCTCACTTCTCTATTCTCTCTCAGCTGCTGCATGGCGTCTCTCTCCTCCTGAGAGCTTTTATTCAGATTTATGCTTCACTCATATACGACATATGAGCATAAATTAGCAATTAGAGCGCCGGTCGGTCACACATACATGTCACATACTGTACATGTTCAGCTGCATTGTACTATGTGTATGTATGCAGATGTCTTTGATTTCTGCCTGAATCCCTGACATGTTTCTTTTACTGTTCGACTTCCTTTCTCCTTGCTCTCCCTCCCTGTCACCTTTTTTTCTCCTTCTGAAAAAAACCCACAAACGATGGAGCTTGTTGCACAAAAACACATTTCACCCACTGTTTACATGTAAACCTGTGATGTGCGGGAGCACGGTGGCGCAGTCGGTAGCGCTGTCGCCTCACAGCTAGAAGGTCCTGGGTTCGATTCCCACCGGGGACGCTGTGGGCGCAGGGGGCGTGTCTTCTCCTCCGCGTCATCAGCGCCCATACCTTAGGTGCGGGGTTGGCGAAAGGGCCTACTATGTGTGGAGTTTGCATCTCCCCGTGTCTCCTAGGGTAGTTAATACCCTCACAAAAACATGTAGTAATCCTGGTCGCTATACCGCCTCCCCCATGACAGCCGGGGCGCCTGATGGAGGGGAAGAGAACTGGTTGGAATAACGTGTTCCTTCCACGCGCTACGTCCAACCAGGGAAACTCCCCCCTGTCAGGTGACAAGAAGGTCAGTTGGCTCTCATGCCTGAAGGAAGCATGAGCTCGGCCCTGGCCTCCCTACTGTGGGGGACTGGTGTAATGCTGGTGTAGGGCTGGTGTAGCGCCCAGGATCACTTAGGAAATTGGCACCGGGTGAAAAAAATGGGTTACAAAAATCGCGGGATAAAAAAATTAAAGTAAAAAAAACCTGTGATGTGACAATAAAGATCATTCTGATTCAGAAGCGTTGTAGCCAATGCAGGGCAAAGCATCAGACGGGTCAGTTTCTCCCCATGTTGACTTGTGCCAGTTTTCTGGTGTGTAGTTCGTTGACAGAAATTGACAGAAATAAGTAAGCCTTGTAGAGCCATGTGGGCCATGTTTCTGTAGCGTGAAGCAGCTTGATGTACAAGTACTGTACACCCCCTGGACATGACGCTAGTATATCAAGTGGACTTACCCCCCCAATGCAACCCTTTGATGCTGAGTGAGTGCCAAAGCAAGTACCATATTTATAGTCTTTGGTATGACTCGGCCGGGGAATCTAACCCCGACCTCTCAATCTCAGGGTGGACTATCTAACCACAAAGGCCACTGAGCTGGTAAGAAAAACTGCGGAAAACTACTAGGGTAGGCACCCTCACGAAAAACATACAATAATCATGGTCTCTATACTGCCTCCCCCTGGTCAGCCGGGGCGCCTGATGGAGGGGAAAGGAACTGGTTGGAATAACGTGTTCCTTCCACGCACTACGTCTAACCGGGGAAACTCCCTCCTGTCAGGTGATAGGAAGCGGCCTGTTAGCTCCTCATGCATTGAAGGAAGCATGAGCTCAGTTGGGGGCTCTCCCCCAACTTTAGTTACTAGTTACTTTGTAGACCCACTTCAGCCCTATATACATTTCGGTGATTTGAAAATAGCCGATCTACAAGCTCACAATGCGTCGCATTGTGAGCTTGTAGATCGGCTATTTTTCAAAAGATTTGTATAGATTTGAAAACTTGTGAAATGGGACATTCTGCATAGTGAGTACTTTCTACTTTTTGTACTTTAAGTACATTTTGATACCAATACGTATATGTACTTTTATTCAAGTACATTTTGAATTCCGGACTTTTACTTAACAGAGAATTTCTACATCGCAGTATTGATACTTTTACTTAAGTAAAACATGTGAGTATGTGTTCCACCACCGTGTGTGTGTGTGTGTGTGTGTGTGTGTGTGCGTGCGCGTGCGTGAGATGAAGTAATCTCGGTCCTTTTGTGCCGCCTCATGGTTGGCATGGGGGCGTCTGGGGGCGTGTTTCAGCCAAAGCTATAACGGAGAGGAATTTGAAAGTTTAATCTCAGGCTCAGAATAGCTGGTGGCTGTTTGAAATGCTAAGTGAACGACGTCCTGACAGGCTGCGGAGCGGCATGCAAATGAGCCTAAACACTGTGGGTTCAACGACGTGTCGGCGCTCCTCGTTGCTGATCGTCTGAGCCCAGGGCAGCGCCATCTGAGCGAAGCCATCTGCGGGGCCAAGGCAAGAGGGTGGAAACATAATCTCATTAAACCGTAAACCACATGACTCCCGGGTTACCGTACCGTCATATCGGTCCCTCTGTCGGCGTGGAAACCTTGTATGTCACATAAACACTTTTCAGGAAATGAAAAGAAAATATGAAAATAAAAAAACCTGTGCTCCATTGAATACAATGTAGTTATTATTTAGCCACAAAGCTCTTGTTAATACTTTTCATTGGTTCAATATTTATAGCAGGGGTCTTCAACAGGCGGTCCGGGGGCCCCTAGGGGGTCCTCAGAGTTACAACAGGTGGTCCGGGGGCCCCTAGGGGGTCCTCAGAGTTACAACAGGTGGTCCGGGGGCCCCGAGGGGGTCCTCAGAGTTACAACAGGCGGTCCGGGGGCCCCTAGGGGGTCCTCAGAGTTACAACAGATTTTACATGCTTTGTGAGCGTGTAGATTGGCTATTTTTTGCTACTTTTGAGCAACTGTCATGCGATGAAGTATATAATATGGCATTTATGAAAGACAAAGATGAAATACGGAGATACAAGTTTCTGCCCAACTGTGTGTGTGTGTGTGTGTGTGTGTGTGTGTGTGTGTGTGTGTGTGTGTGTGTGTGTGTGTGTGTGTGTGTGTGTGTGTGTGTGCACACGCTCATGCATTTTCCACACACACACACACACACACATTCACGCATCCACGCACGCACGCACGCGCTCTCTCACTCACTCACTCACACACACACGCACACGCACACGCGCATGCACACACACGCACGCACGCAGACACAGGCAATGTTCTCCAAACACAAGGTCAGTCGCTCTCGTTGGCCCAGTCCTGCAATTTCCTCTCCCTTTGCTCGCCCATCTCTCTCACCTGTCTCACTCTGTCTTTCCACCTGTCTCACTCACTCACTTTCCTCTCCAAAGCCCAAATTACACTCAATCTCAAAACATGTCGCACACGACAAAACAAACAGCAGTCCTCCTAACAGTGTACAAGGTCGCTTGTAGATCAGCTATTTTAGACACGCTGTACACCGTCGTATGGCAGAGCATAAATCAGGCTTCAGTCACAGTAGATGGAGTGACTTTCGGGGGGGGGCTTAAGGACTCTGTTAATCAGTGCTATATTACAATTGATTTCTCCCCCTGATCCCCCCCGTGGGTTTGTTCAATCACACACGCCCGGTCCAGCCAGTGTCAAGAGGGACTTGTAGTGGAGATGGTGAGTGGAAACCAACGCTCTGTGATTTCGTCCAGCTTAACCCATTCAATCCGGGAAACACATCTCTGTCGTTTTAGATTTTAGCTATAGCATTATTTTTATACTTTGGCAAAATAGCAGATCTACAAGCTCGTAGCAGTGTCGCGCTACGAGCTTGTAAATCTTGAACATTTGTGTTGAATATATATATATTTTTGGAACATATTTAACTCAAATCTTTGCTTCTGTGGGGGTCCCTGGAACAACATGGCGATCGGCGACCAAAAACATATCATTTTGGGGGTCCTTGACAAGAAAAGGTTTGAGCACCACTGATATAGTTTTTTTCAGAAAGATTAAGACATTTGTTGAGACATTTGACAGTTACAAATATTCGCTTAAAAAAATATACATTTTCAAAGATTTGCACAAATGTTAATGATTTTTAAAAAAAACAGCAGATCTACAAGCTCATAGCGCGGCACTCGGCGCCGCGCTATGAGCTTGTAGATCTGCTGTTTTTGAATAGCCAGAGAAATCTAAAATGACACAGCATGTGTTCCCGGATTGAATGGCTTAATTGCAACGACTCTGAGTATCTACGCCTCTTGAATGCTCAGCGGGAAAGAGCTGCTCTCTAACAGTATGGAAGGCTTTCCCTCACAAAGAGCTTCTCTCTAACAGTATGGAAGGCTTTCCCTCACAAAGAGCTGCTCTCTAGCAGTATGGAAGGCTTTCCCTCACAAAGAGCTGTTCTCTAGCAGTATGGAAGGCTTTCCCTCACAAAGAGCTGTTCTCTAGCAGTATGGAAGGCTTTCCCTCACAAAGAGCTGCTCTCTAACAGTATGGAAGGCTTTCCCTCACAAAGAGCTGCTCTCTAACAGTATGGAAGGTTTTCCCTCACAAAGAGCTGCTCTCTAACAGTATGGAAGGCTTTCCCTCACAAAGAGCTGCTCTCTAGCAGTATGGAAGGCTTTCCCTCACAAAGAGCTGTTCTCTAGCAGTATGGAAGGTTTTCCCTCACAAAGAGCTGCTCTCTGACAGTATGGAAGGCTTTCCCTCACAAAGAGCTGCTCTCTAACAGTATGGAAGGCTTTCCCTCACAAAGAGCTGCTCTCTAGCAGTATGGAAGGCTTTCCCTCACAAAGAGCTGCTCTCTAACAGTATGGAAGGCTTTCCCTCACAGCTGTGTGGCCGTTGTTGTCCTCTATGAAGGAGGACGGGGATTACAGCAGGGCAGTGGGGTGAGACGGACACATAGACAGGGGTGGACAGTAAACAAGTACAATAGAATGGATTAAATGAAGGGACCACAGTGCTACCTCTGCTGACCATCCTGCAGGCTGCTGACCATGATGCTGCATCTGTTTCAATTGATATTCTGTGGGGAGAGCCCAAGGTCAGCACAGTCACAGCACCTTTGGCTCCGGGTCGATGGTGCCGGTGCCTGTTTGTGTTTTCAACAGTAACTCCCAAAGTCAAACAGAATGCACTGATCGCAACCATTCCATCCAGTTTGAGTTAAATGCTAAATCTATTGCTGTCATAAGAGTTGGTGTTACAAGGCCTTTATAACTCTGTCGTTTCTATATTGGTCATTCTATATACTGTAGGTGAAAATAGCCAATTTTTGCAGTACAATACTGTTGCACAATGAAGTATAATGCAGGCTTAAGTAGTTAATGTCATGCAGTACACGTTCTCACAGCACACTTTATCACCCCAGAATGAGTTTCATATGAAGAATGCTTCTTCTGGCCCTGAAGCAGAATCATTTGACATGCGTGATTGATTGATTGATTCAATATTTTATTAGACAATAATGCAAAACAGCACGAACTACAGTCAAACATTTGATCTAAAAGGATAATATCCAAAAAGTCCTTGCGGTTTTCAATTAATCAAGAATAACATCAAAATTCAGTATCATCACAAATATAAAACACTATATGTACAGAGTACAAAAAGGGGGGGGTGGTCGCCTGTCTAAGGGAAAATTGATAACTACCTCCCCCTTTGGCCTCCTGAAAGGTGACTTTTCAGGGCTGTTTTAAAGGAACCCAGTGAACCACATTTTTTGAGGGATGGGGTCAGGAAATTCCACACTCGGGTGGCAGTGCTGTAGAAGGAGAATTTACCCATGTTTGTTTTATAGGTGGGTGTTAGCAGATCGTTGTTGTCACTCCCTCTAGTATTGTGGCTGTGGGTGTCGTTAAAGGGATTTAGTCAGATATGCAGGTATTGTGGGCATTGAGGGCAAAGTCGCATTGACTATTTTGAAAGACAATTTTCTATTGTTTAACCCTGTCTTCTACGTACGTGGACATACACAGTACATGGTATGGTTCCTCACCATTCAGACCAGACACAGAGAACAACAATGAGACAGATGGCTGTTGGTACAGGCCTGGTGTTGTGCACAAACTGCATGTACAGTAGGTAACAATAGAGACTATTGTTCCCAACCAGAGGTACAAGTACCCTTAGGGGTACTTTAGCAGCTTGCAGGGGGTTTATGCTTATTTGTGTGTTTTTATCGGATTCTCTCTGGTTTATTGTGTTTCTTGTACTCTCATTTCTGTCTCTTCGACATTTTCTGTAAAGCACTCGGGTCAACTCTATTGTTTTTAACCAATTTAGACCTGAGGCCAGTTTTTTTTTTTTATATTTTGATTTCGTTTTTTTATATATATATATATATATTCAAAGATTTGCACATATTTTCATGTAAAAAAAAATAGCAGATCTACAAGCTCATAGCGCGGCACTTGGTGCTGCGCTATGAGCTTGTATATCTGCTATTTTTTAATAGCCAAAGAAACCTAAAATGACACAGATGCGTTGCAGGTCTTTATGGGTTAAATGTGCTCTATAAATAAAGTTGGATTGGGGTACATGATGGAAAGATTGGGGGATGTTCTTTTACAATTTATTCCCCAAATCCCCATTTGCCCGTTGCTAAAATGGTACATATGTGTGCACGGCCACAGCTAGTCCGGTGTCAGGTCATTATTTACCATGTTATCGGTGCCATGTTATTCCTGACGGCCCATTATTCTGACGCCCCGTCGGTTCGACTGGCCCCATCATAACTCACACTGACCTAACGGTCAGAATAATGGGATGTTGTCGGAATTATGAGCGGACCCCACTAGTTCCCCCGCCTGGCCTTCACCTATTACACATGTGAAGAGCTCACCATCCATCAGGCATGTTAAAAACCAACAGATGGTCAAATCTAGACCCAATCAAAACAGTGCAAGGAAACATGGATAAATGGCTCAGTTTGCTGTTGCTCTCATTCACCCTGCAGCCATTATAGTTTTGTCTGAAACTATGATTGACAAGAAAGCATATAAGCAACCAATTGTACTAAACTAAGACAGTTCCATTATCAAACCGTACGGTACGTTTTATGTTGTTTTCGATTATGCTATTGGCTCACGGTACGGTGGCCTAACCGAAGCCCTGCAAAGAGAAGTTGCAGGTTTCTCAGAATAGGCTGGTCAGGGTTGTGTTGGGGCTGAGAGGTCTGCGAGGGACCATGTTGGAAAACAGCATTAATTTCCAGCAGTTGGGTTGTTCTCCCTCTGGCAGCCATGGGTCAGTTCAACTACAGCTGAACCTGGTGCATAACATCTAGTTCTAGTACATCAACACACAGTGCTTCCTGTGTACCTCTGCAAGCTCTTTCAGAAGCGTAGCGAAGTTCATTCCCATCTAACCAGAGCCAGCATTGCAGACCTGGCCATGCCCACGTTCACCACCGAAATGGGAAAATGCTCATTTAGATTTGAAGGAGGAACTCGCTACCCCCGACTATAAAGAGCATCAGTAGCGCTAGCCGTCTCCTTTTTAAGATAAGGGTCAAGTACATTTACTCAAGTACTGTACTTAAGTACAATTTTGAGGTATTTTTTACTTTACTGGAGTATTTCCAATTTTTTTTACTTTTACTTCTACTCCACTACATCTCAGAGGCAAATATTATACTCCACTACAAATCTTTGAAAACTTTGGTTACTAGTTACTAGTTGAAAATAGCTGATCTACAAGCTCACAATGCGTTGCAATGCGCAGTTTTTATACATTTTGCTGTTACTATAGAGAACAGTATGTATGTTGTGTTCAGGGACTGCATTGTTATTGGGAGGCAGAAAGCATCTCTGGTCTTCATGCTGATGACTGACTGACAGCTCTAACTGTTCTCTGGATGTGTATAAAGGGCATGATGCCACCGATGCCACTTTCCATTTTTTGGGAGAAGGATGAAAGAGCACGTTGCTTTATATCCGTGCCAGCTAGGCCTTCACACAAACCAACCGTCTTCTTTCTTTCCTTGGAAAAGGGAGATTTCTTTTTTTTTCTTTTTCTTTTTTTTACCAGCATGCAATGCGGGTCTACAAAGACACTCAGCACTAGTCATTTCTCGACACATTATCAACATGTTTTCGATCATTGGCTGTCCTTCAAGCCAATGGGGATACTTTCCCATTCTCTGAACGGGCGGTCTCGTCCTCCCAAGCTATGGTACTACACGTCTCTCGCCTCTAAGGCTACTATACACGCCTGCCGTCGGTTCAAATCGCTGTGACACAGAGTAATATATAGGACAAAATTTAGCATGCTGGTATACATGACTGAGTCATGTCTTGTTATTCCTTTGTTTGGGTGGCACTTTAGATGCAAAGATTATGTGCAATGGCCTTTTGTCTATATGCCTCAACCTATTCTATGCACGCAAACACAGTCACACACACACACACACACACACACACACACACACACACACACACACACACACACACACACACACACACACGTAGCTGCTCTGAGGGATGCATTACTTCTAACTCAGTGCCACACAAAACGGGCTTTCAAAGGCCTGGAGAGTGTTCATCCTCAGTGTACACACACACGCGCACACACACACACACACACACACACACACACACACACACACACACACACACACACACACACACACACACACACACACACACACACACACACACACACACACACACACACACGATGTGGAGGCAGTGCCACGTGCGTCACATGCCCGTGGGATGGGGGAGGGCATGTGGAAGTCAGTCGGGGATGCCGGCTCACATATGTGTCTCTTTGTACTTTATGTGTGTCACTTGCATTATAGATGAGTCACACACAGACACAGCCAGGCCAAGACCATCAGGCTCTGCTTCTCACATGTATGTCTATACCACAACAACACTCTCTGTGGTCATTTAACCCAGTGATTCTCAACCTGTGGGAACCAAATGGACCCGTTAGGGTCCATTTGGTTCCATTTGAATACTGTCAGAGTTAAGGGGAGACCTTGACATCTAGAAGTTTGAGAACCATCGCTGTAGGGTTTAAGTGTTTAACTCTGACAGATGTAAAAACACAGAATGTAAGCCTTCCACTCGTATACTTTGTGAGTTACATTCCCCAGTTAGACACAGAGGGTTGTGCCGGGTAAAGGTAAAGGTTAGTCGCTCATCGAAAATGAAACAATTCTCTGCTCAGCTGCACCCTCGGTTCAGCAAACCTAATTATGTTTAATCATGCACTCCCCTCTGTGTGTGTGTGTGTGTGTGTGTGTGTGTGTGTGTGTGTGTGTGTGTGTGTGTGTGTGTGTGTGCGTGTGCGTGTGTGTGTGTGTGTATATACACACACATGTGTGTGTGGCTGAATGTTTTGTTCAGCGATCGGTCAGAATCGTTTGGAGGCAGACTGCCCTTTTATCCAGACAGACGGAATGGCTTTGGCATTTTCCAAACAAGCCCAAGACACCAGGCTGCAAAGAAGAGATTACATTCCACCAAGTGTTTTTTTGTTCTGCCACTTTCGAGAGAATAATACAAATCTAATCTTGTGGATATCTTTTGGGATCCACATGGGAACGATGACATCATGGTTCCTAATCTCAAATCTGCCCCTACTACTACTACATGGTAGTAACGGTGGTGGTGTGTGGTAATGTGTGTACTATATTACACGGAGAGGAAGAGGATGAGAAGAAGAGATGAAACAGTGTGTAACATCAAACAGTTTGTCCTTAGCTGGAGATGTTCATTAGCTCATCATGGTCCAGTGGTCACCAGTGTTGATTTTGTCGACTAAAACTATGACGAAAAATGATCGTCGACTACCTTTTTTTCACTGACGAAAACGAAATAAAAACGAAGCTATGATGAAGTTAATATATTGACAATTTCGTCAACAAATGAAAACTAGGCGAAAATGTTAGAGAGGGACGAGTGGAGAAGAGATCCAGTAGAACAAAAAGACATGTCATTTCATGTTTGGTTGCGCTCTGAAAATAGCAGATCTACAAGCTCACAACGCGTCGCAGTTGTGAGCTTGTAGATCTGCTATTTTCAACATGCAACCAAGTGTAAAATCAGTAATTACGGCCTGCCAAAATACATTTTTGTCGACAAAATCAACTGTAGATTTAGTCGACTAAAACTAGACTAAAAGTAAAACATTTCAGATGACTAAAATATGACTAAAACCTAAACAGAATTGTATTCAAAAGACTCAAAATTTGCTTTCAAAATCAACACTGGTGGTCACATGACTGACTGTCCCTCCTTGACTCTGTGTCTGTGCAGCTTGTTAGAGTCACAGTCATTTGTGACCCGCCCTCAGTGGTGGAAAAAGTACTCAACTGTTTTACTTAAGTAAAAGTATCAATACTGCAATGTAGAAATACTCTGTTACAAGTAAAAGTATGGAATTACAAATTTACTTGAGTAAAAGTACAAAAGTATTGGTATCAAAATGTACTTATGATACCAAAAGTAAAACTACTAAAATGTTTGAAAATAGCCGATCTACAAGCTCACAACGTGTCGCATCGCGACGCGTTGTGAGCTTGTAGATCGGCTATTTTCAAATAGCCTAGGTATAAAATATGGCTAAAGTGGTTAATGTATGTTTTTATAATGTAATAATTTATATCTGCAAAGTAACTAGTAACTTAAGTTTTCAAATAATTGTAGTGGAGTAAAAGTACAATATTTGCCGCTGAGATGTAGTGGAGTAGAAGTAAAAGTATAGACAATTGGAAATACTCCAGTAAAGTAAAAGTAACCCAAAATTGTATAAGTACAGTACTTGAGTAAATGTACTTAGTTACTTTACACCACCGCCCGCCCTATATGAAGGCCAGTCTCCTCGTGGGGTCTAATTGTCCACCAGAGCAGAAAAGAGCAGGAAAAAAAACTTTTTTTTCCAGAGAGCATCGTCTAGAGAGAACAAAAGCCTACAGAATGGTCCATTTGTCCTGCTCTGATTCCCCTCTCCATCTGTCTCTCTGTGTAACTGCTTTGCTCTGTGTGTGTGTGTGTGTGTGTGTGTGTGTGTGTGTGTGTGTGTGTGTGTGTGTGTGTGTGTGTGTGTGTGTGTGTGTGTGTGTGTGTGTGTGTGTGTGTGTGTGTGTGTGTGTGTGTGTGTGTGTGTGTGTGTGTGTGTGTGTGTGTGTAGCAGTATAGTGACTCAGAGCCTCTGCCTGACGACCAAAAGCCTAATATCTCCCCGAGCCAACGAGGAATTCCCCTTTAGGCTAGTGGTTCAGATGTTGGCTTTCCAACGCGGGGTTCGACTCCCGGGGCGTTACATGTGGGCTTCACAAGCCTGTGTTCATTTACTGTTGCAAACTGTCTTCACCAGCCATTCCCAAACTGTGTTCCGGGGATCCCAAAATAATTGGCAAAAGACCAGGAGTTTAGTGATAATATGACAAAAAAGAAATGTCACAGTATTTTTTTCTTTGAAACTTTACCGGTATCACATTTGAAAGTTTTCAAATGTGATAGGCCTAGCGGTAATTAAATAGGAACGATCCATTGATTCAAGCCAGTAAACAATCCACTTAACATGGCAGAATGTTAAAGGGATAGTTCACCCAAAAAAAATACTTTTTTCCTATCGATTAGTCACCCCATGAAGACTTGAATTCATGGATATTTTTTGTCGCATTCCTAAGCCAATAATGGGTAGGTAGGTAGGCAGCGGTTCCGGTAGGAGATACAAAGGAGACTCTTTGTTGTCTCCTACCAGAACCGCTGCCGGTCATCAAATTCAAGTCTCCATGGGGTGACTAATCGATAGAAAATAAGTAATTTTTTTAGGTGAACTATCCCTTTAACATGGCAGAATGTTAAGTCAAGTGGGCCAGAAAAGTTTTGGAACCACTGGTCGTCACTAACTTGGTGGTAAAGAGTGCATCATCATCACACAGAGTGAAAGTGTATGTTGAATAAAGAATAATTCAACATTTGATTCATTAAAATAAGTTCCAGATTTACAGCTTTAAATTCTATATTCGAACGCTGACACTATTGTGAAGCAGCGGCAACGGAGAACTCAGCTTGTAACAGAAAGATGTTTCTGTCAGGCAGTCAATCCTCTGTTGTTCTTATCAGAGTCTTCTGCGCATTGCTTTTATCTGCTGCTTTCACAGACTCACAGTGGTAGATATAGGAACAGTGTTGTTCACAGCCTCACAGATGGAAACAGTATGAACAGCATTGTTAAAATCTGTTCTATAAGATGATGAAACAAAGTTTAAACATAACCTGAGTTCTTTCTGTAACCAACAAATCCTGTTCCCAAACTTTTGTCAGCCTTCTGATTGGTCCCTGACTGACTAACCAGCATGCACTTTTTGCTTTGTTCTACCCTAGTTCCGCCTCATGGTTGTTTATGTGGAATTTGCTTAACTCATCCAGTGCCATTGACGTATAATACGTCCGATTTTTCAATTGCCCAGAGCACCATTGACGTATAATACGTCCGTTTTCGAACACATGACCTTGTGGTACTAAGGCCAGAACTCTGCCGACTGAGCTAAACTAACCAACATTCAAATACCTTCTTCCTTTTGCCAACTCTAAATGCTCCGTTTGTTCCTTTTTTTTTTACTATTATTATAAAAATGTTGCTACTGTCGGCTATGTTTAAGATCATTTTATTCCACATTTAGCTCTGTGTGTGGAGTTTGTGTTTGTTCTCAGTGAACAAGCTGTTCAAACCTAATTGCCTCTTTTGGGATTAATATAGTCGTTTGAAGTTTGAAGTTACATGTGATGTCATAATACATCATGTCTATATCTTTAATCTTCTGTGATACATTGAGTTGTGATGAATCTGAACAAATCAGCTGGTCTTATAAATCATTGGTTCTCAACGTCCAGGGCGGGGACCACCAGAGGGTCCAAATGGACCCTTTATACAGGTCTGTAACTCCGAGAGTGTATGAATGGAACCAAATGGACCCTTACGGGTCTGTTATGGACCCTTTTATATCAGTGATTCCCAACCTTTTTTTAACTTCAAGGACCCCCAGTTTGATACGCATTAGGCCACAGACCCCCATTTGATACCATTTATTTACTTTTCTTTTCTTTTCTTTTTTGTCTCTGGGACCCCAATTTACACTGTAAAATCCTCAGTGCTTAATTAACTATAGAGTGTACAAAATGGAACCAAACGGACCGCCATTTGTGCTGTCTTGTTGAGAACCACTGTTGTAAACATGGTGAAATAGTACAACATACCATAGACCGTAAAATATATAGACAGTGTCACACCATTGGTTTCTACAGACCGTAAATGAAGCCTTTTTTTGGCAGCCATTTCAAATCCGTCATTTTTCTATATCCGGTTGATATCCGGTCCGAAATGTAAATAGAAATTAATGCTATTGGCTGAAACCGCAGCGAGGGCGGGGCTTCACTCGGTAGAACCAGAAACCCTAGAAACATACCATACTTTATCATTAATCTTTAAATAAACGGGACCGTAATTTACCAAAACACATATCATGGTGATTGAAAGAAGACTTTAAACTAGCGACTGGAAGCATATAGTATTTATGACAATGTTTATTAAGGTGATAAAATCAAGTGTATAGTTCGGCCAAAAACACATCCGCTTGAATGGAGCCTAATTGCTTCTGCAACTAGCAGGGGTGAAACAGCGAGACTACAGGCCATTCATATGAACTGTCACACTTCCTATATAGCTTCAATTTACAAGCCTGATGCTAGCCTCTTGCAACACACTCACTTAGTTTACAACTCGGTGGGACTGTAGAAACGAACCAATTTGTGGGATCGTGTTTACTTTGGCGCTACGATAAACAGCACTGTGTTGACAGACGTGATCCATCACGTCTTTCATTGGCTTGTTGACAATCATAAACATTGATCCTGTGGTTGTGGAGAGGCCTTCAGAGAGTCTGTGCTGCTCATTATGAAGCCGTGAAGCTGTGTCTGTGTGTGTGTGTGTGTGTGTGTGTGTGTGTGTGTGTCTGCTACCTGACGCACTGGCACCGCAGCTTGTTAAAGTCACCAGTCATCTGAGGACACAGACCCAGCGTGGCCGAGTGCTTTCTCCACTCGTTTACAATCACATCCAATTTATACGTTTAGCAGAGGTTCTTATCCAGAGCCACTCACGTCACAATAAGCAAATTAATCACATTGTGTCGTTCAAGGACCAGTTGTAGGCAACCTTAAGGCACGGGTGCCAACACTGGCACATGGGAGGTTGATCACTGGCACACTGGCATAAGTGTGAGAGATAGAGGTTTGAAAATTACATCCGGCACATCATTCAGCATTCTGTAACTCTGAACACTGACTGGGGAGAGAGTCTGGGAGATAAGTGGGTTATTGTAGTCTAATAACCATTACAATATTTCAAAAGAAGAAGGAAAATAATTGTTTATGACCACAAAGGTTGTTATTAATATGGAAAATCTAAATCTGTTGGAAATATTTTACCTTGATTTGGTGTCATAATTAAATGTAATGTTGATATGGCACACTCACTCACTATCAAGAAAGTAAAAACATGGCACTTTTCGTGTCAAAAAGTGTTGCTGACCCCTGAAATAGACAGTTCAATAAATCAAAACATGGAGGGTCGCACTCAGAAATAAAATTCCATATTATTATTGTTCCATATGCCTTAAGATGTTAACATGACAGACTATGTGCTATCCAGCCATCTGTGTATAGCTGAAGCCTCTGTCATCTTGTCATCTTCCATCAAGCTCACAGCATATCATCACATGATCACATCGCAGGATTTGTGTCATGTTGTGAGCATGTAGACCTGCTATATCCACGATTTATCACGATTTTCGTGAACATTGCAAATAGGGTTTAACTGAATAAAAACAGGAAAAGACAGCAATAGACTTCACGATGTTCACAATGTCCCAAATCCGAGTCGATATCTAGTCTCATATCACAAATATCATATTTAATATCGATCCAACCCTGTCCTCATCCATCTCTGAGCTACATCAGCCAGAGAGTCCATTTGTTATGTTGTCATTCATGACAGGCTCTGATAGAATGTGCCTTATGTAGGCCACAGTCATTGTTCAGTTATAGCTTTACCGCAGCTTATGAAAAGTGCAGAACGTAAGCTTTCAAACGATGTGTCATATACACTGAAATGTGAGGATAGTTGAAGAACATAACAGATACTTATTTGAATGTTGTTAAAGCTCAAATCCTAAACGCTGAGAAAAAGGCCTGTCAAAGCTCTGTGTTATCTCACACCTCTCTCCCAGAGTTATTTTGTGACGCAAACATCGCTGTTTGTCATATTGAGTGAATTTCAACATTTAAACTTTAACTTTGTTAAACAAACAAACAGATAAGAACCCATTTCAAAATCCCTGATTTGTGTGACATTATTACGTCTGACATCAGCGTTCTTGCCGTTTTGATGACTCATACACTAAACAGCCTTCGGTATGTTTCTTGATTCTTTAGTCGACTCTTCTGTCCGTCTCTCACAGGTGTGTCCCACTTTATTTCAAACACAGATATACCCGTCTCTCTCTCTCTTTCTCCCCCCCCCCCCCCCCGTCTCTCTCTCTCCCTGTCCCTCCATGGTTGAATTTATGATGTGAGTCAAAATATAGAGCCTGGACTCTTTGTCCTCCTTTCCCCTGTGTGAGTGTCATTGGTCCAGGATGAATAATTCAGGGGCCATGGGTGAAATTAGGATCGGGGGGGGAATCATTTCTCTACAGCAGCTTCCATCCAGTTCTATTTTAGAAGGCTGTGAGCTGTCATCGCCCTCTCCTCTCCCAGAGCCGTCGTTCCTTCTCTCTTTTTCTTTATTTGCTCTCTCTCTCTCTCTCTCTCTCTCTCTCTCTCTCTCTCTCTCCAGTGTTCTTGACAACCAGTTCGCTCAGCATCTCAGAGAGAGAGAGAGAGAGAGAGAGAGAGAGAGAGAGAGAGAGAGATTGTTCTGCTCTCATGTCTGCTGTCATCTTCTCTCTGTCCTTGAGGAGATGATAGTTGTTGCACACAAAGCAAAATGTTGCTGTGGATAAAGATCTGTTCTCTGTGAAGCCATGTTGCTGTGGCTTGTTACCAATATGGTTGAGCTGGGGGGGGTGTAATATTCTTCACAGCGTGCTGTGTGTGTGTGTGTGTGTGTGTGTGTGTGTGTGTGTGTGCGTGTGCGTGCGTGCATACATGTGTTTGTATTAGAACCAGCTTTATTGTCACATCACAGGTTTGCAGAATAAAGAAGTGGGTGAAATTCCTTTTCGGGAAATTCCTTATTTCCATAGAAGAAAGAAAAGGAAGTAGAAGAGGGGGGGGGTGGAGATAACTAATTATCTACATATTACACATGGTACTTGAGATAAGATATAATGGTGCGTTAGCATAGCAGCAGATGTATACTGTACAGTACGTGATATACTTATGGACGTTAGTTAAGGTGCTAGAAAAAAGCACCCAAAAAAGAAAATTGAAAACATTTACAGTATTACCGGTACTATACTTGTGAGCACCAAATGTCCCCACAAGTATAGTAGAATATGAGAAATAGACATTTTGAGGAACCATTTTCCTGGTCTCCACGAGGAAACATGGTTATGTTAGAGTTTACAAGAGGATTTTAGAGATACGTTTACAATTAGAAAAAGATTCAGGTTGGCGTTGGGTTTAGGATTAGACATTCAGAAGTTTTGTAATTTGGGAGAGTAAAATGGAAGGCTGTTTGCATTGATGACGGTATGTTATGGGACATTATGTGCACTTTCAGAACCATGGACAGCTCAGCAGAGAAATAAACCTAACAATCCCCTTCATTGATATTTAATTTAAAAATAAAAACGTAAACTGAAGCGATGAGATTTTTTGCTTCTCTGCAAATTCTTCTACTAGCAGTGGTTCTCTCAGCTGTCTGGCTAAGATTCTATAGGAATTCTATGGAATGTTTTCAATTTCTATTGTTAACTATGTGCCCGTTATCACTGCAGATAATAATGCTCTGGAAGGAAGGGTGAAAAAAAACACATATTTTTCACAGACTCTATAAGCAGCAGACAGGCGAGAGCAGAGGGTCCTTTCAAAATCCTGATTTCCTTTTGCAACCAGATAACATCAACTCTGCTGCTGCTTGCCTATAGTAGTTACTGTCACCACACAGAAATAGCAAGTTATAACAACACACACACAGCAGATCAAACGTGCTGTCATAACAGAGGCTCTGTGTGTGTGTGTGTGTGTGTGTGTGTGTGTGTGTGTGTGTGTGTGTGTGTGTGTGTGTGTGTGTGTGTGTGTGTGTGTGTGTGTGTGTGTGTGTGTGTGTGTGTGTGTGTGTGTGTGTGTGTGTGTGCGCAGTGGCGTAACGCGCGTGTGCATGTACGTGAAACTCCCACGTCCACAACCAGTCGGGTCTAATTCGGTTCTAATTCGGTTCTATTTGACCAATATAAATCAACTTTTTTTTTTTTGCTGTAAAAATATTTGTATCAGCGCAGGCGGGGCCCCCCCTGCTGGTGGCCCCCCCGCACCGCATCACTTGCTACCCCTCCGTTACGCCACTGTGTGTGTGTGTGTGTGTGTGTGTGTGCGTGTGCGTGTGCGCGTGCGCGTGTGTGTGTGTGTGTGTGTGTGGTGAATTTGAGGGGGGACATCGATTATCTCAATTAGCTGGATGCACAGGTGTGTGTCGTCCAACCCAGCAGTGTTGATTTTGACAGCAAATTTTGATTTAGTTCTAGTCATAGTCTTTTGACTAAAATTCCATTTAGTTTTAGTCATATTTTAGTCTAAATGTTTTAGTTTTTTTCTAGTTTCGTCGACTAAATATTATAAGATTATAGTTGACTAAATCTACAGTTGATATAGTCGACTAAAATGTATTTGGGCGGTACCTTGATGGCGTCGTAATGGCTGATTTTACATTTGGTTGCATGCTGAAAATAGCTGATCTACAAGCTGCGACGCGTTGTGAGCTTGTAGATCAGCTATTTTCAGAGCGCAACACCCGAGGGCAACCAAACATAAAATGACTTGTCTTCTAGTTCTACTGGATCTCCTCTCCACTAGTCCCTCACTAACATTTTAGTCTAGTTTGTATTTGTTGATGAAATTGTCAATATATTCAGTCTTAGTTTTAGTCATCGTAGCTTAGTTTTTATTTCGTTTTTGTCAGTGAAAAAGGGTAGTCGAGGAACATTTTTCGTCATAGTTTTAGTCGACGAAATCAACACTGCGACCCAGCTCAGAGTCCAATTAGTTTGAGAGGAGATCAACGCTGGAGCAACACGGACACTTTAAGCCTTCTATTATTTAGGTGCAAGTACAAATAATGACTGACGTTTCGGTCTATAAAATTATATGGACCCTATATTGTATATCTTTTGTAAATGTCAAATAGTCCATATATCCAGAGCCAACTCCATGCTAATCACCACTGATTGTCGCACCCTAGAGACTGTGACGTGTAGTACTATAGGTAATTACCATGCGACAGAGAGCCATTATCCATTGGCGTATTGAGAGCACAGCCCTCGCCTATATCTCTGTATTTAAATGCCTCCCTATGCTGCCACGTATGACTCTGAAGAAGGTCGTGTAAGACCGAAACGTCAGTCATCATTTGTACTTGCACCTAAATAAGAAAAGGCTTAAACTGTCCGTGTTGCTCCAGCGTTGATCTCTTCTGCATCTGTTGTCCCTGCCCCTGTGACGCACCGGATTGGCCGGTTTAGACTGAGGCGCACCGGTAGACTCCCTTTGTTTCCAATTAGTTTGACTCAGGCCAGGTGTGTAATATTTCTAACGCGATCCTCCATTGCAGAGTGATCGGCGATCGAAAACGGCTCATTTCCACCACGTTAAAAAGAAATGGAAATATTAAGCTTTTCGTCAAGGAGTTAACATTGGAGCGGCCGACCGGAAGCATTTTTGACATGGATCCACATCCGGCCTCTCCTTCTTAGAGACTCCTTGGATGATCCCAAAGTTTCGTTAGAGCGCCCCACGTGGGAAAATATATATATATTTAAAAATGGGCCAAAAACGGTCCGGACCGTTTATGGCACTCAATGTGTTAATCAGCCAATCAGTTGACAGGTTTTTGTAACTGTTTCCTGTCAAAACAGCAGGCTTCCAAGTGGTGTCCTGACTGTTTCACTGCTTGTTGTAGGCGTCCTCACTGTACCGCAGCGTAGTGAGCAGCTCCTTTCATTTTGTTATTCAGCGCCACTTTTCTCCCTTCACAGAAACACCATTAATCTTGTCCAAGGAAAACTGTAGAAATTTTTTTTTTTCTTTTCGTGAGAGCTTTGAGCTTCATGGCGTTTTCAGAGATGCAGCGACAGACAGACAGTATACAGACAGACAGTATACAGACAGACAGTATACAGACAGACAGTATACAGACAGAGAGACAGTATGCAGACAGACAGTATACAGACAGACAGTATACAGACAGACAGTATACAGACAGAGAGACAGTATACAGACAGACAGTATTTAGACAGACAGTATACAGACAGAGAGACAGTATACAGATACAAATGCTTACTGCTTACACTTTATAGATGTATTTATCCTGATGCTGTCATGACAAACCTATAGGGATCTGATACCCCTTCAATACACACACACACACACACACACACACACACACACACACACACACACACACACACACACACACACACACACACACACACACACACACACACACACACACACACACACACACACGTAGGCACGCACATGAACATGCACATACACGTATAGTATGAAGGCACTTGCACGTAGAAACATAAATAGATACACATGTGTAACACATGTGTAACATGTATAAAAATACTTGCACTTAGAAACACGCACACGCACACACATCATACACATACAGGATAAAGGCACTTTCACTTGGACACATAAATAGACACACTCACACACACACACACAAACAAACACACACACACACACACACACACACACACACACACACACACACACACACACACACACACACACACACACACACACAGATGATTACTCTCGGCCTCCTGGGGTGTCATCAAGATGTCTCAGCTGTGACCTCGCTAACACAGAGAGAGAGAGAGAGAGAGAGAGAGAGAGAGAGAGGGAGAGGGAGAGGGAGAGAGAAAGAGAGAGATGGGGGAGAGAGGGAGAGAGACAGATGGGAAAGAGAGAGGAAGAGAGAGAGAGGGAGAGATGATCCATAGCAGTACCCGGAATGAGGAATGGAGAGAGAGCATCCTTGAATATGAAGGGCCCGCTCCCCGGGGAGCAGACCCCATCATCTGTGTGTGTGCTCTGGAATCCAGCAGGGCCTCCTCTCCTCCTTTAGGGTTTACTGGAGGAGCTATAGCCTCCTCCTCCTCCTTTAAGGTGATGGAGGACCCCGCTGAGCATGGGGAGGGGCCTAACGTCCCCATTCTTTCACCCATCACTTCTACATCAGCAGATAGAAACGCCAAATCCACACCTTCTGTCTCTCCCAGTTTAACTCATTGACTGCCAGAGTTAAAACCTCGTTCATAGCAGCCCTTGCCAGCGATTTTCGTGTTTTTTTGTTTCGTTATTTTGTTATTTAATTCACATCTAGAAAGTCTACCTTGACACTTGAATCGTTTTGATCGTTCCACCACCAGAGAGCAGCACATACCAAGCTTGATCGCCTCTCGATCACACTCGCCCCCTCCCAGACCCACTCACACAGTGAAACACATGAACCGGAAGTGAAATGTCTCAAATGTCTGTTATCGGCGAAAATTACTTTGTGATACAAACGGGGATGACTGTTCGTCACCCAGACCATAGATTATAGGAGGGGAGGTCTCCGATCGCTTTTCATAGCGTGTGAAAAACCGTTTGTTTCCCTATTATGGTCGAAAATGACTGGGGGGAAAAATGTAAAACCGAAAACGGAACCCAAGTCATGGAACCGGATGCAGTGGTGGTTGAAGTAAGTGGAACCCGAAACTTAGCCTGATTCATAACAGAATAGCGTGATCAGAGCATAAAGATCAATAAAGACGTTAGATCGCATTAATGCGATCCTGGCGGCCAAGCGCGCTATTTATTAGATCGCGTTAATGCGATAATGGCGGCCAATGAGTTAACAGCATGATTCTCGCGCGTTAGGCCTGATTTATAGGACTCACTCATGCACTTCTGCCAACGCATTTGAAAGGCAAGACGATCCGTCAGACACATCCGTTTCCCCTGTTACCTTGCGGGCTGTCAATCTGGGAACCCATCGCCAAATGAAAAGGAAAAACAGCGCCCTCTGCTGTTTTTGACTATCTCAGTTGGCTCTGGGAGGAAGTTGACGTAGCACCCGTGCGCAAGGAAACCGGGGTTTTGGTCTGCCTTCAGCGCATCACTTCCGGTGGTGCGACTATGTTTTCATTCCCACTAACAATATTTCTACACGGAACACTAACACCACTTCTCCCAGAGAACATGGATCGTTTTGGTTATAAGTCCACTTGTTTCTATGATGAAAGAGCAAGTTAGCATGTGAATATCTTTCCGTGGTTTTGTCTGCTCCGCGGACGCTATTGTTAAATGAGTTTCGGTTTGTTTCGAGTGGGGAAGGATCGACGGACACGTGAATCCCGCCCACTACATTTGATTGGGTAAAGCGCGGCCTGCTTCCTGATCTGAAGGCACGCCCACTTGAAACCAATGCGCACGGGTTGTCAACACGGCTACCGACAGATTCAAACGCAGAGCAGAATCTGTTCTTGAGAGATTAGCGGGCTGTAGGAAGTGCTGGCATGAGCGCTGGTTTCCAGTGTGTAGCGTAGTTTGACTTGAGTTGGACTGTTGGCTCACTAAAAGGAAACTACAAGCAGTGCCAGAAGCAAAGAGTCTCCTTTGTGTCTAGCTGTCTCCTACCGGAACCGCTGCCTACAGGTCCGCTGGTCATCAAATTATTGGCTTAGAATTGCGACAAAAACTAATATTTATCACTGCATAATATATCAGTACAACAATATTTTTTACAAGAAAGTGCAAATCAATGGAAGGTACCGAGTGTACCGCCTCAGTACCAGCCCTGTAAGTCAGGGGTCTTCAACAGGGGGTCCTCAGAGTTACTACAGGGGGTCCCCCAAATCTTTGTGTGATATGATTATTTTGTTTTACATTAACCACTTGAACCCTAGTATCCCTTTTCTGAGGAGAGCTTTAGCCAAAAATAGCCGATCTACAAGCTCACAACGCCTCGCAGCGCGAGGCGTTGTGAGCTTGTAGATCTGCTATCTGAGTTATATTTATTTATGAGTTATATTATATATATATATATATATATATATAGTTATATTACAAAGAGTTATATATGTAGAGGGAAAAAAGAGCAGCAAAAGTTTATCTGAAACACATTTGTATACAATATAGAGGGGGTCCCTGCTTCATCTCTCTCTCAGCTAGGGGGTCCTTGGCCTGAAAAGGTTGAAGACCCCTGCTGTAAGTGATGTTTAAAACCTTGGACAAAAAGGAGCACTCCCCTTACCTTACCCAGGTGTGGAGTGTACTTATCGAGTATTTTATCCCATGACGCAGCCAATCAGAATCGAGACTGGAACGATCCATTTTAGAATGGCTATTTTCTGCTATTTCCACTGCATTAGACTAGAGGTCTGTCATGCAATGGACCCTTCGCTAAACCCCACCCCAAAAGCAATTGTCCAATGCCAGCTTAGCAACCGTTGTTAGCCTGGCTTAGGTCTGGCAAGCTTTCGTCACCTGCCATAGCTGTCAATGTTATATCGCCCGCACACACACGCACACACAATCATTTGCAACATAATGGCAAGAATAGGAATACCACGATAACGTAATGGTGACTATGAACCACGTAGCCTACCCAAACCCGTTGGAGGCTGCTTTTCCCAAGCTGAAATCTGCACTTAAACTGCAAGGCTTCATGGCTGTGTTGTTGAACACATACACAGCTTAACTTCGGGAAAGTTACACAACTCACTCGCCCAGGTGGTGTCAATAATAGGCTACTAATCACCGTCATCGTAACAAAATTCAGAATCACAGCGCTGCCTGTTTCGGATTCCGCACGTTAAAGTATATTAATTCATTTGTTCGTCTATTTATGAACTGCTACTGCAGTCCCTGCGGTACATGAAAACTCCTGTTACAGTCAAGGATCACCTTCAACCTGGTGTTTGCACTTTCTCCATTTACGGTCCGTACATCTATATAAACTTTCAGATTTTAAATATAAAGTGCTTACCCCATGGCCACGGATGTTACAATTATGCACGGGACTCCCAAAAGTACCCGTATATTCTGTATTGTTCAATGAAAAGCATTTTAATCCGATCAGTGGCCATTTTCTCATAATGTATTTGAGTGCAATACACCTACCAACCGATAGGGTCACTCAGTTGAAAGCATATAGAGAAAATGGCCACTGATCAGATTAAAATGCTTTTTATTGGACAATACGGATGATACAGGTACTTCTGAGAGCACGTATATACATGTAACATCCGTGGCCATGGGATAAGCACTTTATATTTGAAATATGAACGTTTATGTAGATGTACGGGCCATAAATGGAGAAAGTCTAAACACCAGGTTGAAGTTCATCCATGACGGTCGTGACAGTCGACCGTCGTGTATCCATGGCTATTACTCTCTCTAACATTTCCTATGTTTTTAGTTTATTGAAATAATGTCATGCACATTTGTCCAGTGCATAGCCTACTGCAGGCCTTGTTGACTAGATTTAGAAGAGATTTTGAAGCTCTTGCTCCTGAAATGATCGATTATTTTTAAGGGGAAAAGCCATCATTTAACATGCAAGTCAATGGGCGAGAAGCAGAGATTGCCAGGCGCTGCCAGGCCTGGGTGTGACTAACTTCGCACCACCAGTCACAGAGTGGAGTGGGTGGGGCTTAGCGAAGGGTCCATTCCCAGTAAATTTCACCCAAAGCAGAGGGTGCTCAGCACACAGCCAATTAACTAATTAGCCAATTAGTTCATTTAACCATGTGAGAGCAGAACAATGGAACCCACAAGGTTCCAGAAGTCAAATGATTCCCCTTCGTACACACAGCTATACCTGAGAATACAAGTCTCTGTCTTTGTTAATTAGTCTGAACATGATGGGATGTTAATAATTAATTCCACCGTTGTACGTTGTGTGCGCGCGCGTTAAAATCAGTCCAGACACTTTGACCATATTTGATACATAATCAGCTATTTGAAAATAGCCGATCTACAAGCTCACAAAGACACATTGTGAGCTTGTAGATCCGCTATTTTCAGAGAATCTGGGGAAAAACTAGGAAAATAGGGGGGGGAGGGTCTTTTCAGATGAGGGGTCCGTGGCCAAATGCATAAAAAAATATGTGCGCTGTCGTTCGGCGAAGCATTCCTGTGTTACCTCCTGCGACCCCCCCACACGCGCGCACGCGCGCGCACACACACACACACACACACACACACACACACACACACACACACACACACACACACACATACACATACACATACACACACTGCTCACTACTCCCTGCTTTTTTCCTCCACTCTTTTTCTCTTTCTTTTTCATCCTCTGTCTTCCCTTCCCTCCTCCTCCTTCCCTCCACCTGGTGTCTAGCGGTGCGTAGCGCCGTCCGCCTGGCCTCCTCGCTGTGCGCTGTTTGCTGAGGTTTGTCTTGTTCTTGTTTTGTTTGCTCAAAGCCTTTGAAGTCACCAGGGAAGCTAGGGACCCCCTGCTCGGGTAGTGGGTTTCTATTGGTGGTGGGTTTGAAAACAACAACACCATACCGCGCTGTTAGCAATATCACACACATACACATACACACACACATACGCGTGCGCGTGCACATACACACACATGCGCGTGCACACACACACACACACATGTTCGTATTACTCTACTTGTGAGGACATCAACATTTTACTGACATTATAGCTATTTTAAAAATATATATTATTTTTTTGCTATTATTATCCCTAAGCCGATCGAAAAATTGCCGATCTACAAGCTCACAACGTGCCATGCAGATCGACTATTTTTTGGAACATGGCACAAATCAGTCATAACTCCAACAACAAACCATAAACCTATAACCTCTAATAGCACATGTCTAAACCTAACAACAACCTGAATATTTTCCTAATTGTAAGCCTAACTCCCCTCACATCTTTTTTCTTTTTTTAAAGATCAATGTTGTCGCTTTTATGCCTTTATTGATAGGATAGTAGTCTGACAGGAAATGGAGAGAGAGATGGGGAGTGACATGCAGCAAAGGCTTTCGGGATCGGGACTTGAACCTGCGACACGCTGTCAGGCTACTTTGGAGCCTAGGTGCCTGGACTGCTACGCCAGTGGGCCGGGCCCCCACATCTATTTTTAACCATAAAAAAACAATGTGAGGACCAGGAAAATGTTGTTCTCACAAATGTACTGAATGCCTCTCAAGTTCTACCATACTTGTGGGGACATTTGGCCCTCACAAGTATAGTAATAGAAGTGTATACACACACACACACACACACACACACACACACACACACACACACACACACACACACACACACACACACACACACACACACACACACACACACACACACACACACACACACACACAGCAGTCGCACACACACACACACACACACACACACACACACACACACACACACACACACACACACACACACACACACACACTCAGCAGTCGCACGTGCACACACACACACACACACTCGCTGGCACACACACACTCGCACACGCGTCAAGGTTTTGACACACCAGCTGAAGAGTATTATCAGCACTCCAGTAGCTGTTGGCTTTGTCTCCAGTACAAAGCATCCTCCAGTTTCCTCCATATCTCCATCTCTCTCTCCCCTCCTCCTCCCCCCTCCCTCCCCTCTCTCTCTACGTCGCCTGTTCCCTTTTATCCTTCACCTCCACCCCCCCTCTCTCTCTCGTTCTCCCCTCCCTCACTCATCACATCCCTATACCTTCTGAAACCCATAGCGACGGTTCCTATTGGTTCCTGCCAGCGAGAATCAGCTGGCAGCCAATGAGCTTGCAGGCCATCCAGGTCACTTTTAACCCAACGAACGAACGACGCAGTGCAATTACGGCTGGGTTTACATCCCTTGCATGTTATGCATGTATGCTTCCATCTCTCTCTCTGTCTCTCTCTTCCCCCTCTCTCTCTCTCCACCTTTTTACCTATGCCCCACATTCTCACTCTACAAGCTTAATCCATTAAGACCGGGAACGCATCCGTGACATTTTTTTGATTTCTTTGGCTATTCAAAAATAGCAGATATACAAGCTTGTAGATCTGCTATTTTTTTGAAAAATCATGAACATTTGTGCAAATCGTTTTAACTCAAATCTTTGCTTCTGGGGGATTCCACAAATGTCGTCTAAATCCTAACAGTTTTTCTTAAAGAACTTATGTTACTATAATTAGTGGCTCTCAAACTCAAGGACCACCCAAAATGATATGTATTTGGCCGCGGACCCCCATCTCAAAATATGTTGTTCCAGGTAACCCCCACCAGAAGCAAAGATTTGAGTTAAAAATATTAGCTTTAAAAAATATATATATTTTATATATGTATATAAGATTTGCACCCATTTTCACGATGTTTCAAAAATAGCAGATCTACAAGCTCATAGCACGCTATGATATGTATATCTGCTATTCTTTAATAGCCAAAGTATAAAATAATGGTTACATGCGTTCTCGGTTTTAATGGGTTAACCCCTCGGGCGAACTCGTCTTAGCTTTGGTCATGTGGGCGCTTTCCACAGCTTGACTGAGAATTAAGTGAAGGTCCTTTTTTTCTCCGTTTTTTGTAGCGCAAGGTCGCATTGTCGCATGTTCGAGCTAAACGCGCCGTGGCGTAACGGCGTGCTCCGCTTTCATTAGTGCTTCTGTCGAGGTAGAAGTGCGAGAACAAAGAGACTTAGAGTGCATAATGGGTACGCTATTAGGGACCACCAAGGGGGTCTTTAAATGGATCCTTTCCGAGTCTGTCACTCTGAGAGCGTGCTGCAAATGGAACCTAAATGGGAAACCCCTCACGGGTCCGTTTTAGGTTCCATTCGCACGCTCCGCAGAGTTCAATTAACTGTAACTGTAGATTGGGGTCAGAGAGAGATAATAAAAAATGCAAATCAAACCGGGGGTCCTTGTTAATTAAACGAGGTTGAGAAGCACTGGAATGGCAGCTTGAGTGGCTCTTGAAAGCAGCTATGTGTACATAATATTCACTGTACAGTATTAGACCAGTGGTTCTCAACCAGTGGTCCGGGGACCACCACCAGTGGTCCTTGAGGGGGCTCCAGCTGGTCCCCAGCTAAATGATGGGAGAGTTGGTAACCAAATGGACCCTTATAATAGATCTTTAACTCTTGAGAGCGTAAAATGAAACCGAATGGACCCTTACGGGTCCATTCGGTTTCATTTTACGCTCTCAAGAGTTAAATTATTGTTGAACCTCTGCATTACTTAATTAAAGAATTGTTATTTTGATCAACGTTTGCCTGTTATCTCTCCTATTGGTACCACATCAATACAGTATGGATGGAATTGTGGACAAAATCTTATCCAACGATAACAAAATATTCAACTTTTTGGGTCTGAGAGGCTAAATCTCATCAGACGGTGGTTCCGTGGCTCAAATGCCGAAATATATAATGGGCCTTGATATGAAAAATGGTTGAAAACAACCGGTATAGACTATCAGACCTGCTACTGTATGTACATACAGTACATTATATTCACTGTATTGTTGAGTCTCTGCTTTGTGGATCCGCCGACACTCTGAACTTCAAAAGACGGTGGGGGGAAGGAAATCTGTCACACTTCCTCCAGCCCATCCCCCATCATCCCCCATTATCCCCCATCCTCTGTTCCCCTTCTCTGTCCTTCCCTTTTCCTCACTGAATTGTCACGGTTCCTGTTACTATGTCACCACTTAACTCTCTCAGTGCCAAGCCCAGAGTTATCCCGAGTTTTCTCTGAATACACTCCCTGCCAGAACGAGAAATCCTGAGTTTTTACTTTTCACTGTCGCGCTATTCTGTTTATTTTTCATGATCACTTTCACTTTCTGATTCCTTCAGACTCATTGGGTTCCGGTTTCATGACGCAGATTCTGTTTCCGGTTCTCATTTATTTTCCGCTGTCATTTTTGGCCAGAATAGGGAAACACACGGTTTTTCACACAGTATAAAAAACAAAAGGAGAGGTCCACTTCTATAATCTATAGTCTGGGTGACGAACAGTCATCGCCGTCGTGTATCACATCGTATTTTTGGCCTATCGGAGAATCTGCGACCACGTCACATCCGGTTTATGACGTATGCACTGTTTGGGCCTGTTTGGGGGGGGGGGGGGCGAGAGAGTCAGCGAGGTGATCAATGTGTCTATTTGCTGCTCTCTGGTGGTAGAACTGTCGTATGTGTTTAAAACCGCAATCAGACAATTTATTTGAATGAAAAATTAAAAAATTAAAAAACACGCAAATCGCTGGCACTGGGGGAGTACTTTATGAAAATACTCTTGGCAGTGAAAGAGTTAACCACTGAAACACGTAACCACTTAAAGGGCAAGACCACTTTGGTAGAGGTTTGGGTTGTGTAGTTTACCTTGCCATGATGTAACTCCAAAGGTGGACAAGATATCTAAAATAATTGCTCCATTGATTAGAAATTGATCATTCTAAATGTGCTCCTCATTGACTTACATTGTACGGTGAAACAGCTCTCAAAGTCACTCTTTTAGAATGAAAACGAATGTAAACCAAGCCGATTCTGACAATATAGAACATACCCAAACCCACTACTGTTTTTTTTAAAATATATACAAATGTTAACTTCCTTCTGTTGATTTTGTTATTTTTTGTTGACATTTTTATCAAAAAAACAAACAGTACTGCGTTTCGTGATGTTCTATATTGTCCGAATCAGCTTTGTTTGTGTTTGTTTACAGGCTAAAAGAGTGACTTTGAGAGAAGTTTCACTGAACAATGTAAGTCAATGAGGTGCATATTTTGAATTATCAATTTCTAATCAATGGAGCAAATATTTTTGATTTCTTGTCCACCTTTGGAGTTACATCATGGCACTTTAACTACACAACCCAAACCTCTACCAAAGCGGTCTTGCCCTTTAACTACTTAACTACTTAAACACTTCACCACTTAACCACTTAACCACACACTAAGTAATTATAATGTGATGCACTAGAGCTTGGGGCTATATTCAAACGACTGCTGAAATCGTTCAAATGTTTTATTCTATGCACTGTGAGCTTGTAGATCGGCTATATCAAAAAAATATCTATTTTAGTTTTAGCCTATAATGAGTGTGTAACAAAAAAACACAGGGCTGGCATCTCCCCTTCAACCAGATTTATACTTCGTCATACAATAGTGTCGCTTGTGAAAAATCTTCCGCAAGTAACACATCAGTGTTCCTTTCTGTAATGGACTGACAGCCTCTCTGCTCAACAGCCGCAACACAAGCGTTGCACGTCTTCCTGCTTATACGCTCCAAAAGCTCCCAATTCCCTTCGTCTCTTCGCCAGGCTCTTCTGACTGCCGCTCGGGTTTAACCCATTAAGACCTGGAACTGTGTCATTTTTAGATTTGAGCTCAAAAGCATTATTTTACACTTTGGGCTATTCAAAAATAGCAGATATACAAGCTAGTAGCGCGGCACCGAGTGCCGCGCTACGAGCTTGTATATCTGCTATTTTTGAAAAATCGTGAAAATGTGTGCAAATCTTTGAATATATATATTTTTAAAGCGAACATTTTTAACTCAAATCTTTGCTTCTGGGGGGTCCCTGGAACAAAATATTTTGATGGGGGTCCGCGGCCAAATACATATAATTTTGGGGGTCCTTGACATGAAAAGGTTTGAGAACCACTGATATAGAAACATATGTTTTTCAGAATACTGTTGAGATTTAGGAGACACGTAGAATCGGCTTCAGGTCTCAATGGGTTAACAGGAACAGGGTTTTAGAACCCGACCGGGGGCTGGTCTGGTTCTCTTGGACCCCGTCTGGACTGTCTATATGAGCGTCTTATAGGCAGAGAGCAGGCAGGCCAGCGTCACATCAGCTGCTGTTCAGCATCGTTAGTCCCTCTTAGTCTGTGCAGCGGCGGTGACCTTCATCCCATTATCTGAACTGATGAGTGGAGGCAGAGAGATTGTCACCTTCACCTTCCTCGCCCTCTCCTCCTCCTCCCCCTCCCCCACGCCAGCCCTAAACACTCATCTCTCATCCATCATGCATCTCTCTCTCTCTCTCTCTTCCCCCTGCCCTCCCCTCGTGGTCTATCATCACACACTCCAGTCAATGCCATAATATGAGGGGGAGGGAGTCGTATGAAGAATGGTAAATGGTGCATTTTATATAGAGTCTTTATCCAAGGCGCTTCACAATGATTGTGCATTTCATTCACCCATTCACACACCGATGGCGGAGGAAACCATCCAAGGACACTTTGACACTAACTCTGGGTGAGCCCGGGATCGAACTGGGAATCTTCCGGTTCCCAAGCGGCCACTCTATACCCCTGAGCCACTGCCGCCCCACACAAAGTAGGACTGGGCAACATTTTTTTTAATCAAAATCCATATTTAAAACTAATACTAAATCTTGCTCATGCAGGTTAAAGGGATACTTCACTTTCACATAAAATAAAGATTAAAAAAAAAGATAAAAAAAAAATGAAAGAAGTTATGGCAAAATAAAGGCCCCCTCACACATTAGTAGGACACTCTAATGCGTGAGGGGGCCGTGATTTTTCCATTACTTTTTTCATTTATTTTTAATATATTTTTTAAATGTTTATTTTATGTGAAAGTGAAGTATCCCTTTAATCAAATAATCGAGAAACTGTTTTTTAAAATTGATATTTTCTTTCTATATTTCTTATATATATCTATATATTATTTAGTATATATATCTTATATATATCGTATATATAAATAAAAAATGTGATTATATTCTTTATAATTTTTTACAATGTTTTGGTACTTTTTTATCGTTCATCAATCGTAATCGAGGCAAAAGTTAGAAATAATGGTGTTATTTTTCAACAATATATTCATAGAAAACAAAATGGGCAATTACAGTAAACATTACAAGACTATCACACAAAATAACAACAACAAAAGGACCACACACAATGACAACAACAACAGCATCGGCACTGCTCCTCTCCAGCTTCTTCCATTAAATGTGACAGATTATTATGTTCGATATATTGTATAAAACGACCTCACACACAACTCTTGTTTGTCCTACAGAAACATACTTTTTTCCAGAGGTAGACGTAAAGTCAGTTAATTGAACCGCTGTGCAACGCTTGCTTTGTCAGGAGTACATCTTATGTTGTTCAGAAAATGTCCCTCCCTCTGGTTTTTGTAACAAACCCTGGCCATGTCTCTCTGTCACTTGCATTTAGCTCATGTTCTCTGCATCTCTCAGTGTCCCCTCCCCTCCCCTCCCCTCCCTGTCTGTTGTTTTGCTCTGTGTCTCTGTTATTCATCGGGCTGCGTGTCGGAGCTGATTGCATTGGCTTTAAGACTCCCTGTTCTCCACAACGATGAGGTGGAGCATTGAATTAGTTTCCTTTTGCTTCTGAGGCCTTTAAGGAATGTGAACAGAAACTCCCACATGTCTGCACGCACACACACACACACACACACACACACACACACACACACACACGCACACGCACACACACACAGTGAGATACACACAGGTCTAAGGGTTGGAAGAAAAGACTCTCTCAGGTGAGGAGAAAGCCTCTGGGGGAAAAGTTTTTCTCTTCCTTTGGCAGTATATATTCAGCGCCGCTATCATCACAAATCTGTGTGCCCGTCCGACCGACGCACTGCGGAGCGGAGCGGACGTGAATTCCATCACAATGGCAGCAGAAGGTCCTCCGCCTCGCCTCGCCCGCCGTTCGGTTCTCTTATCTAAAAAGTCATTAGCCTTTCTAGGAGGAAATGACACCAGAGCAGTGAACTCCTTTCATATCCTGTCTACTAGGCTGCTAATCAGCATGGTGGTGAGAGAGACGCATGTTTGCACCCCTGGTTATAAGAAACAGGCAGTTCCATGGTTTCAGGAGCAGTGTACAGTAGTTAGCAGCTTACAACATGGTCAAAGTACTCAACTTGAGTCAAAGTATATACCTGGCACGGACGGCTGGTCGTAGCGGTGCGGGCACCAGCTGGTTCAAGTCCCGATCCCGACGACCTTTGCTGCGCGTCACTCCCCATCTCTCTCTCCCCATTTCCTGTCAGTCTACTGTATACTATCAAATAAAGGCATAAAAAGCCCCCAAAAATATCTTTTAAAAAAAAGTATATATACTCCTAGTCAAATATTATTTTCACTACTGTATATTAGTTCATTCATAATGTACTTTTTTCCCTTCCTCAAAACTACAATAATTGTATTTGAAATGTAATGGAGTGAAAGTTACAAGTATCCAAAAAAGTACAAATACCCAAGTAAAGCACAGATACTCAAAAACATACTTAAGTACATGTACTCAAGTTGTACTTTCTGTCCACCACTGCATACAGAACAGACAGTCTTTTTTCTCAGTAAATGTGATTACGTATAGTTACCAGCAAAACACACGTAGACATGATATAAGCATGTAATCTTTGAATCGGGGCACATTTCCACTTTTGGAAATAGAAGCCATTGATTGCGATCAAGCTCTTTTTTGGGGGCTTCATTACTGGGTTAATGGGTTCCTTTCAGTCTAAGTTGGCTACACTGTAACAAGGCCACATCTCCCCAAAAGGCAAAACTATTTAAGGCCAAATTTATACTTCATTGAACAACCATGTTGTACCACACAAAATTAGGATCTGGAGATCCACGTGGGAACAGCTGGTAGCCACTATTAGACCCCCTTGTCTTAGTTTCTGATGTTGGTCATGTTGTCCTGACCTGGAAGATGTCTAGGGTTTGGATCCTTTAGGATTAAAACTTTTTTTGGGGGGGCTTTTTATGCCTTTATTATTATTATAGACAGGAAATGGAGAGAGAGAGAGAGAGAGAGAGAGATCAGGACTCGAACCCGCGACGTGCTGTCGAGCTACATTGTAGCCTAGGTGCCCAGACCGCTACGCCAGCGGTCCGGGCCAGTTTTTTTTTACAATTCAACGATTCCCTCTAAACGGCCCCATTCCTCTAACGGTTAACATGTTTTGATGAACACACATGCAATCACACATACAGTATTAGCATCGTAGTGGTTCTCAAAGTGAGGTCCGGGTGCCCTCTGGGTTACTTGAGGGATTTCCAAATGGACCCTCACGGGTCTGTAACTCTGTGAGTGTACAAATGGAACCAAATGGACCCTTACAGGTCTGTAACTCTGTGAGTGTACAAATGGAACCAAATGGACCCTCACAGGTCTGTAACTCTGTCAGTGTACAAATGGAACCAAATGGACCCGTACGGGTCCATTTGGTTCCATTTGTACACTCACAGAGTTATGGTGGTCCTTTGAAATTAAAAAGTTTAGAGAACCACAGGTATTGCAATTGCATAGCAGACGTCCACCTACCAGCTCTGATGGTGTGATTAAAAACCTGGTTCCGGAAACGGGTTCCAAAACGTGACCTATTCTCTGGTTCCACGTCACTATTAGACCCCTGTGTCTTAAGTTTAACTGACGTTAGTCATGTTGTCCTGGAAGGACTTTGTGTCTTTCTTTTCCCCCCTGTCTTTCCTTTGGTCTTTTCTTTCTCCCCGTTTCACTGCTGCTGACCTCATAGCTGTGTCCTTCATTCTTCTGCTGGTCCTGTAATGTTCTTAAAGAAACTGCGGTCGCTAACCTCTGCAGAGGCTGCTTAATGAGCCCTGAGCAGCATGTCTAAGTAGTAGTGATGAGCGGGCCGACCCGTAACCCGCGGGTCAACCCGCGGCGCAGGTGGTCGAGTCAGGATTTCAGAGGCAATTATGCGGGCAGCGGGTGAGCGGGTCAGCCGCTCTCACACGCAAAAAAGAATAAAAAAAAATATTTTGAACAACATGCTTGTTTATTTAGCCCATGACAATGTTGTGCTACTGTAGACATTTAAAGCGACTTTGGGTACTTAAAAGAGCGCTATATAAATCTGAGCTATTATGATGATGATTATCTTTTTTTTCCCACCGCGGGTCGCAGGGCGGGTTGAGCCATAGATTTATATATGGGTTCGCGGGGCGGGTTGAGGCGGGTTGGGTTCCGTGGCGGGGCGGGGCGGGTCATGAAAAAACCTGACCCGCACATCACTACTAAGTAGCTTATCGTCTCTGTTGGGTACATTTTATTCCTAGTTAATACCAGTCCATGTCTATCAGTCAGATGATGTGAATTAATTACATCAATAAACGGAGGAAACTTCTTATTATAATAGTATTTGGGTTTATCCCAGAGAAGAGATCTTACAAGTGTCGGAAAAACGTGGTTCCAGATATATTCCTCTGAAGCTTAAACAGAGAAACAGAGATTTATACACACCGCCTTTCGTCAGTAAGGCGTCAGGCCGTCAGTAGTTACATGACTTGCTCCGTTTCCTGGGCAACCAGGATTGTGGTGACACGTTATGCACAATGTTTAAAACAACGAAACCGTGGTGGCAGACAATTCCAGGGGAAGAAAATGTTAAACAGTCTAACACAGATTGGTGATACGGGAGTTCTGTAGCCCATAGTTAGTAGCCTCAACCGGCTTAAGGGTCTTAAAGGGTCTACACCATGAAAATCACTTTTTTCTTGGTTTTTTTGTATTTTTTGGGGTCCCCAGTGTCTCTTATACCCCAAAAAATGTTTTTTTTTTAAATTCAGTCATTCCTTCTCATTTCATGGATTTCCAGAATGGGCGTGTCTGAACAGGCGATCTCAGAATGGAAATGTTTATGATGTCATAAACATTAATGATGGCAAACCCAATGTTAAATGAAAAGTGCCCGAATTGCTCCGAAACTTTTTCTACCCCCCCTAAGTGGGGGTCTACGAACAAATACTTCGGGCTCGGATTTTGGCTCCGCCCCCCGGAAGTGGGTGAAACAGGCACCTCAAACACTTGGTGGAATTGTTCAAAAATGTTCAAAGTGTTTTTTTTTCGATTTTGTATTTTTCTTAGATGCTTTTTTTTCTTTTTTTTTTTTTTTCTTTTTTTTTTTTTTTCTTTTTTTAAATATTTCTTTTTATTAACAGACAGAATTGCTCAGTAGCCCCCCCCTGCACAAGAGGACGTTTTGGTATTGCAGCTGAAAGTGCTGTATAAGCCAGAGACAATTGACTTGGGATGAGTATATCTGAGTGATGATTTAGGCTCAAACCTTTTGAAAAAGGTTTGAGGGACATACACCATATGATATTAAATATCAATTTTTTTTTTTTAATTCATGGTGTAGCTCCTTTAAGACCCCGGATATATTGCACCACCAACCTCCCTCATCTCTCATTAGTGTTTCATTTATTATATATTATTTATATCATGTATATGTCCTTAAGTTTCTTTTCTTTTCTTTAAAAAAAAAATCATCTTAAACTTTCGCATCCCAGATAATCATTTAGCATGGAGTGAAACAAAGATTATGGCGATTATAGCGGGATTATGAGCGATATGGTGACTGTATTTTAGTCTGGAGAGCGCAGCGGGCTCATTATTAAACATGGTTCTTCTTTTAATGACTTTACACAAGCTAACGCAGTAGGCTATCGCTATTGTTAGTTCGCTGCTGATTGAACGACAAAGAAAAGGGGGTGAAAAGCAACAAAAGAGAAAAACATAATGAAGACGACAGGACAGGACCCAAAACCTAACAACGCTCAATAAATACAATACAGAAATAAGCAACAAACTAAAGTTTGTGGAGCTCTCTGCACGTGGCCCTCCTCACAGCACCGTGACACGGACCTCAAGGTCTGGTGAAGGATTGAAGTAATGGTGTTATTATCACCTTGTCCTTGGGTACGTTTGTCCTCTGCCTTTTCTTCTTTTTTAAGATTTATTCTTCAGGCTTTTTATGCCTTTTATTATAGATAGGACAGTTAAGCTGACAGGAAATGGGGAGAGAGATGGGGGGGGAGTGACATGCAGCAAAGGCCGTCGGGACTCGAACCCGCGACCCGCTGTCAGGCTACTTTAGAGGCCTTGACCGCTACGCCAGCGGTCCAGGCCTTGTCCTCTGCTTCTGACCCTTCCTAAATACTTAAGAGCACTGAGCAGCCACAGCGCCTGGGGACCAAGTCCACTTGTGATGCCAGTACCTTGTTCAAGGGCAATGGCAGGAGTAGGACTTTATTTCACTGTAACTTTTGATGTAATAAACGCAGATATGACTGTGCAGTTACTATACCTTCAGGATTCTTTCACTTCTTTCACGTACTTTCACTACATTGTAATTATGACCAGTTCTA
This sequence comes from Gymnoscopelus braueri, assembly GCF_963280865.1. Lineage (NCBI taxonomy): Eukaryota > Metazoa > Chordata > Actinopteri > Myctophiformes > Myctophidae > Gymnoscopelus > Gymnoscopelus braueri. The sequence goes on from NC_137611.1 coordinate 10,343,281, forward strand.
CAAAATGTATGCATTGATGATCTCTTGAGTTTCTCTGACGAATCTTTTCAGATGTATGTATGTGAGGCATAAAATTAAGAAAAAGTTTAAATATCATATCCGCAGCTCATGCAGTAAGTAAGTAAGTAGCGCGCGCCACAGACTTAATGTCTTGTAAGTCTGTTATCTGCGTAGCGGCTGGCACACCGCCTGGCCTCTGATCAAGCAACCACATCTATTCATCTATCTGGAAAAAAGGAGGGAAAAAAATAGATAACGATACGGTGTGCACGCACACACATATACACACATACACACACAGGTTTTGTATTACTATACATGAGAGGACACCAACATTCTATGACGGCCAAACATTTTTTTTTACCGTAAGCTTAACTCTATAACTGCCAAAGACGTTTATAAACGTCTTTGAGAAATTAGCTGTTGCCTGCCAAAGACGTTTAAAAACGTCTTGGGAAAAAAATAAAAAAAAAAAATTCTAAAAAGATTCTCTAATTATTTTGTATTGACACCTTTTCGATATTCCAAACGAATAAGGAGATAACAATTTCCAAAGATTTGCTGCTCCATCCACTTCAATGTTAAAATTGAAACGGACAAACAATTCACAATGTTTTTTGGTTTGAAACCACTGGTTTTGAGCTATTTTCAAACATCAAACAACACATGACAACAAGGTCAAATTGACCTCGTTGACATTTGTGAAACCACACCTGAATCTCATCTGTGATTAGAAATTTTCTGGGGATCAATCATACTTGAGAAAAATATTTTGTGGCTATGCGAAAAGGTACCAAAATCGGTCAAAACCCTGGCAGAGGCTACAGACTGTTCTGAAAAAACTCTGGCAGGGTAAGAGTTAAAGGAGTAGTTCACCCCCAAAATGACTTTTTTTCTATTGATTACTCACCCCATGGAGCCTTGATTTCATGGACATTTTTTTGTTTTTGTCGCATTCCTTCCTTTATTATTTGATTATAATAAATTTAGCCCCATTGATTCCGGTAGGAGACACAAATGCATTTGTGTCTCCTACCGGAATCAATGGGGACAAATTTATTATAATCAAATTATTGGCTTAGGAATGTGACAAAAACTAAAACAAATCCATGAATTCAAGGCTCCAGGTGGTGAGGAATCAATAGAAAAAAAGTCATTTTGGGGGTGAACTACCCCTTTAAAGCCGAAAATAGCCGATCTACAAGCTCACAACGCGTCTGCGACGCGTTGTGAGCTTGTAGATCGGCTATTTTTCGGTGCACATCACCAAAGCGCAACTGAGCGTAAATCAGGCATAACTCTATCTCAAACCCCCTAACACACACACACACACACACACACACACACATACACACACACACACACACACACACACACCCCCCCCACACACACACACACACACACACACACACACACACACACACACACACACACACACACACACACACACACACACACACACACACACACACACACACACACAGACGCAGTGTCTCCACACATCAAAGAGGCCCTCTACTCCAGTACTTTGGGATTGAACAGTGATAAGGTGGTACAGAGATAATACTGGACTCTGCAGCCCCTCCATGTCATGAAGCTGTTTGACTAATGAGCCAGCGTTCAGTCCCACAGTAGCTGCTGTCTGCTGCTTCCTCCTGGATGTTGTTCTGTAATGACCTTGACAAGAAACTGTTGCACCGGTGAGGTGTAAGTCGTGTGGGAGAGAGAGAGAACAGGGAGTAAAAACACTTCATCATCGCCAAGTATCGACAGGGCCGGTTCTGACCCAATTGCTGCCCTATAGGCAAGCTTTCTCGGATGGCCACCCCCCCCCTCCCCCCATGCATTTCTTCCTTCTTTCGGCTATACTGATGCACTGTCACTGATGGTGGTTTATTTGGTAGCATATTTTGTAGTGTGTGACTGACTGGTTTTACTTGCATTAACTGTTCAACAATATGGGAGAGCGGAGAGGTGAGCTGCAGGTGTCGTCAGTTTAACACATTGGGTGCCAGAGGTTTATTAAAATATTATACGTTGAGTGCCTGCATTTCTTCCATCCACTTGCGTTATACGTTTCGTGCTGTGAGAAGCCCCGACGAGGAAGTGCATGTAAACAAAGCGTGCGTACGAGACGGCGGAGGGTCCCGACTAACGCCTGGAACAATAATATTTCCAACGCGACCCTCCATTGCAGCGTGATCGCCGATCGAAAACGGCTCGTTTCCACCACATTAAAAAGAAATGGAGATATTAAGCTTTTAGTCAAGGAGATAACATTGAAAACGCCGACCGGAAGGATTTTTGACATGGAGCCAGATCCAGCCTCTTCTTCTCAGAAACTCCTTGGGTGATGTCAAAGTTTCGTTTTAGCGCCCCACGTGGCCCACATGTATAAAAATAGAATTGGGTCAAAAACGGTCCGGACCGTTTTCGGCACTTCTCGTTTGGACCCTCAAAAACGGTCCGGACCGTTTTTGGCATTCAATGTGTTAACAGCCGCCCCTTCCCCCTCCCCCTATCCGCAGCTCTACCAGTTCCAAGCAGCATACAGGCAGGCAGACAGACAGACAGACAGACAGTGTCACAAGGTTAATTCACTCATGCAAACAAACAGTGATGTGACTTGCAAACGACAAACAAGTGATAGAATATACCGTTCGCACAAGTGTCATCATTCATTTCAGAATACTAAACCACAAAAAAAAAAAAAAAAAATCTTCCCATTTTGGCGCCCCCCTCTAGATGCTGCCTATAGGCCGCTGCCTAGGTCACCTATATGGGAGTGCCGGCCCTGAGTATTGATTAAATACCTGGAATCTGCTTTACCCCAGCGTTGGCTCTGAGCGCTGGGTCTGGGGACCATTGGGGATTTGGGGAACCAAATGGGTCCATTTGGTTCCATTTGCAGAGTTAAAGTTAGACTGAGGATGTTAGACTGGGGTCCCAATCGTGTGACCATTTGAACCCCAGCATCTCAATTCGGTGAGGAACTAACAGATCTACAAGCTCTTTTTGGGAGAGATTTGGTGAAAAAAGAGCGTGCCATGTGTATTTGCAACTCAGGTCCATCTTTATAGAGCAGTGGTTTTCAACCCTTTTCATATCAAGGTCCATCATTTATTCGGTATTTGAGCCATAATGCAGATCAAACCGGTGGTCCTTGAAATGCTTTAGCCACATATGGTGCACTGACAGCCCCGACATACAACTATATTAACACTGAACACACACCACCACAGACACAGGACAGTCATGATGAGTATAATAATCATATTCCATACATTAGCACACAGTCATCCAGTGGACCAACGTTGACAGCAGATGATAAGAGACTCACAGCTTCAGATTAAAAGTGGCGTTTACAGAACATGTGATGATCACAAGGTGTGGGTGTGGGTGAGGGGGGGGGGGGGGTAGTGGGTACCCTCCATGCCCCCAGGTGCCTGCCAGGCTGCCAACCACATCATGATAGATGATGTGTTACATAAGAGCTGTGGGTTGGTTGGTTTAGTAAACAACACACCGCTGTGTATCCGTGGTGACGTCCTCTTCATTTTAAGGTGCTGCAGACACAGAGATGGTGCACAGAGGTAGTCGATAGCATGAAAGCATAGTAAATAACCAGCATATCTCTCTCTCTCTCTCTCTCTCTCTCTCTCTCTCTCTCTCTCTTTCTATAGAATACAACATAAAATAAACGTTAAAGGGATAGTTCACCCTCAAAATGAATGTCCAGAGACATTATTGGCTTAGCAATGCGACAAAAACGAAAAAAAATATCCATGAATTCAAGTCTCCATGGGGCGACTAATATTTGTTTTGGGTGAACTATCCTTTTAACCTGGGTTCTATTTTTTACATCATTTGGGCCACAACGGGTGTATAAATTGTTAGAATTTATCCAATTTGGTCAAGGTTTTGTGTCCGGAGAGGCAAGCTGGTAGAAATGCAGTTTTGTTGTTGTTGTTTTGATAAATCCCTTAGAGTAGTTGATAGCTTTGTTTTTCCTAGTAAATACCGGTCCATATCTATTGGTCAGATAAGAATTAATTGCATCAATAAACGGAGGAAGGAAACGTGTTATAACAGTATTGGGGTTTATTCCAGAGAAGAGATCTTACAAGCGTTGGACATGCATAGTTCCAGATGTGTTATTCTGACGTTAAAACAGAGATATATATATATTGTTGACATACCAGAAGGAGCCCATCAGACCAAAACAATGTTGCAGGCTGCCTGAGAGGCACTGACACTTTTAACCATATTAACACATACAAATGGATAATGGTACACTTTAGAACCATGAGAAAATGGTACAAAATCAGACCCATCAGTAGTGGTCCCCAAAATGTTTTGGGGGTCCCCAGATGATTAGCTTACAATGTGCAACCTTGTTTTCTCACTCAACAGTAAACAAACCAACATACATGTACAGTATAAGCGAATGCAGGGTATCTACACATTTGTAAAGTTACAATTTAACTACTTTTAAGACCTTTTTAATACCAAATTCGCCAAATTGTCAAATATTACGTAAGATAGATGCAAACCTTGTGAAAATAGCTGATCTACAAGCTCACAGCGCCTCGCAACGCAGAGATCGAAAACATCACAGACGCTCGCTTCATGGTAACTCTATAGTCTCTCCTGGTTGGAAGGTCAGAGGTCAATGTGTCAGTGTGGGAACCAGGAGTCATGCGTGTGCACATGACTCACACACGTGTGTCCCATGTGTTAACCCGCTAAGACCGGGAACGCATCTGTGTCATTTCTTTGGCTATTCAAAAACAGCAGATATACAAGCTCATAGCGCGGCACCGAGTGCCGCGCTATGAGCTTGCATTATCTGCTACTTTTGAATAGCCAAATAAATCTCAACATGACACCGGTGTTCCCGGTTTTAAAGGGTTAAGCGCTCCAAACGAGGCCTAAATTTGGCGATAATGTTCCGGGCCGAGTTTATAGACATGTAAACCAATCTGCTCCCCTTTTAGCCCTGGCATGTCCAAGCTCCCGTGACCTTTTGAACCCCCAGCAGGTCACATGACTTCATCAAGGAAGAGTGAGGTGGAAAATATGATGTCACCGTATGGGAATTGTGTGTGTGTGTGTGTGTGTGCGTGTGCGTGTGCGTGTGCGTGTGCGCGTGCGTATACAGTCCCAGATACACACTGCTCGGCCGTGATTGGCAGACGCACAACAATACATGATTCCATTCCAGACACACCATATGGTTTCAGGTTATTATCTAATAAACTAGATTCCCTCACTGCAGTCTCTGAGCTTTGTTTACCACTTTTGTCTGTGTGTGTGTGTGTGTGTGTGTGTGTGTGTGTGTGTGTGTGCGTGTGCGTGTCTGTTTCTGCACCTGCCTGTGGGTGTGCAGTGGTGAAAAGTAACTACATTTACTCAAGAACTGTAGTACTTGACTTGAGTTTTTCCATTTTCTTTTACTCCATTACAATTATTAGACAGCTTTAGTTACAAGTTTAATGTAATGTTTAATAGAATAGTTTAATAGAAGACAAAATAATGTCTTCTAAATCCCAACAGTTTTCTAAAAAGCGTATGTTTCTATATCAGTGATTCTCAAACTTTTTCATAATTGCCAAGGACCCCCAAAATTATATGTTTTTGGCCGCAGACCCCCATCTCAAAATATGTTGTTCCAGGGACCCCCCAGAAGCAAAGATTTGAGTTAAAAATGTTCACTTTTTAAAAAAAAAACATTTTCTCGATTTTTAAAAAAATAGCTAAAGTGTAAAATAATGCGTTTTAGCTCAAATAAAAAAATGACACAGATGCGTTCCAGGTCTTAAAGGGTAAAATACACAACATACATTAACACCTAAATCCCAGTGTTCAGTTATCGTTGCTGTCGGGGCAGAGAAACCTCTCCAACAGAGACGTTATGGGATTTCAGCCAGACCGGGGAGAAAGAAAATATAGAAAAAAAGAAAAAAAGGAGAAAAAAAAAACAGCAAATGAAGGCCAGCGCGCTGCAGGACTCATCAGAATCACTACAGAGCTAATTAAATCTAACAGCCTTTTGTCTGTGAAAAGTACTGGAGGCAGAATAGATGATGATGCTATACTATGGTCTTAGTGTAAAACATAAAGACAATGAGATCCAATGAGACAATGAGAGTCATGAGAGCACAGCTAACAGCACTGTAGAACTCCCCGCCGATAAGGACCATGTGCTCAGATATAACACAATAGGAATGGATTTAAACGGGCCAGATTAGTCATGAACAATTCCCCTTTCACACGCCGCTGTGTGATTCACAAAAGTATAGCGGCGTGACGTCTCTAGTCTCAGCTGTTCTTTTCCTTTTTCTTTTTTAAGTAGATTCTTCTTCTCCTACTTATTAGCCAATCAGGATCGGCCCGGGAGGAAAGCTATCGGGCATTAGCATCTCGTTAGTTCGGTTTACGCGGGCGGGCGTCTGTGTGTGTGCGCACGGTATACGTGCGTGCCAGTGTGTTGCATGCACTGTAAAATACTGAGTCTTGCTAAAAGGACTGTAACTCTGAGAGTGCACATGCAGATGTAACGAATGTGTACACTCTCAGAGTTAAATTAACATTAAAGGTTCTATGACATTCATTTTCACTTTTTTAATTTTTTATGTTTTTTGGAGGGTTTTATGACCTCAATTACACCAAAAAAATTGAACTTTGAACATCCAGTGGATTTTCTGTGGTCTGGGGTTTTCTGAATAATTAGGCTGAAAAATAATCTGTGCTTGGCCCTTGGAGTGTGAAGTCATAGGCCATTAATCCCGCCCACTCTCCTCCTCGCCCCTCCCCTCCCCTATCCTTTCCTTTGGGGGGGGGGGGGGGGACGGAGCAGAGGCGATGATTGACAGGCAAAATTCCTCAACAGCGACACCCGCAGGCAAAGATTAATTTTTTCATTGCAGTTGAAAAGGCTTTAGAAATGTGAGAGAAAAACACCTGCCATGAATCACTGGAGTGGAATTTTTAGTTTAAACTTTTTATACACGTTTGAAGGACCATGACAAAGACTTTTAATGAGTGGTAAAAACTGAATGTCATGAAACCTTTAATCGAGGTGTCCTTGCATATTGATAAAACAAAACGTTAGTGAAAGAGAGTCAGAGAGACATAGAGATACAGAGATACCTGAGAGACAGGAAATGAAAAAGGTTTACCAAAGGTTAGGGCTGAAAGCCAGACAGTAGATTTAAGATTGGTATTGTTTTATACACCTTTATATTTGAGTTCCTCAAACTCGAGATAGGCATCATGCACCCAAAAGCAGAAACACACAGGAAACCAAGAGTTAGGAGTTGAACCAAAACTTTACTTTAGAGAACGTTGAACATAAAGTACACCTTCACAGAGGGATCAGAACTACAGCTATGAACTCCCACACTGACTGAAACTATAATTCAAACAAGGACAAACTCTGAGGAACAAATCTCAAACCATACAGTACACTCTGTCCCACCACAGCTCACAGCACGTTGCTTGTGAGCTTGTAGATCTTGGAAACAAGACCACAAGGGCTTTCATGAACAGACCTGTTAAAAGGAATTATCCTTATAACCACAGCACTGGACAGGGGCAAAGGCCATGACCATGACACATTGTAGCAGCAATGATAACAATAACAAATATAATGTGAGAATAACAGTAGCTGTAGAAGGTAAAGAGAAATAGTCAAGTATTCTATATACGTTATTCTCAGCACGCTTTGAGGTGCATGAAGGTGCTGTATGCATGATGGTTCCTTCTTCTAAATAATATATTGCTGAAAAAGCTGAAATATGGTGATAGAGGATTTCGGGCCTGACAGCAACGATATCCATATGTGTATGTGCGCGGCGCTGCACAGTATTTTTGTGAAAGTATCTATTTATTTTTGTATAGAATATATATACATACAGCTTTGCATATTTTGACTGTGTGCACAAATATACCCACGCAATATTTGTGTGCATTATGCTTGTGCAGTCAGAATATGCAAAGTTGCATGCGTCTGTGTGCGTCTGATGTGTGTTTAAGTATTCAGGGGAGGTGTGTGAGGGCTGCTAGTACACACACACACACACACACACACACACACACTCACACTCACACTCACACTCACACTCACACTCACACACACACACTCTGTCAAAAGCCATCTTAACCTATTAAGACCGGGAACGCATCTATATATTTTTTTAATTTCTTTGGCTATTTTCACGATTAAAAAAAAATAGCAGATCTACAAGCTCGTAAGGCGGCACTCGGTGTCGCGCTATGAGCTTGTAGATCTGCTATTTTTGAATAGCCAAAGAAATCTAAAAAATGACATAGATGCGTTCCCGGTCTTCATGGCTTAACAAAGTAGTGAATCCTGCTTGGTTAGGCAGGTTTTGGCTTCCATAAAAGTCAAATCCCCCGTGTGGATAGTTGAGACGGTGACAAGATGTCAGATGTTTTTATTTTTTAACGTGAGGAACACTTACTAGACTATTCCTCATTCTTTTATGTGCCCGTGGTTATTAATGTGAGCGTGTGCATGGGGGAGAAGATATAGAGTCAGCTGTCAGTGCGTTCACAGTCTGCTGGATGATGTGCAGCATGGAGCAGCTCTGCCATCCTTCACTCTCTCCGTCTCTTTTTCTCCATCTCTCAACTCTCTCCATCTCTCCGTCTCTTTTTCTCCATCTCTCAACTCTCTCCATTTATCTGTTGTTTTTTTCCATCTCGAAAAACAACCCCCCCCCCCCCCACCCCCCTCCCCTTTCATGCACCCACGCACTTCTGCATGCACACGTGCACGCACGCACGCACATGCACACACACACACACACACACACACACACACACACACACACACACACACACACACACACACACACACACACACACACACACACACACACACACACACACACACACCCCGCAGTCAGAGTCAGGATAAATGGGTGCATTTGTAGTGAGCATAGAGTGTGTGACAGGCAGCAGCACAGTGAGCTGTATCCAGATGATATACGTGTGCTAGAACAGTGGTTCTCTCAACCAGTGGTCCGGGGACCACTAGGGGTCCTTGAGGGGGGTTCCAGGTGGTCCCCAGCTAAATGATGGAGTGTTGGTAACCAAATTGACCATTATAGATCTTTAAAGGTCTAGTGAAATGAAAAATATGTTTTTCACACTTTTAGAGCATATCAATGGTCATCATATGGGCTTACCTAACAATACAGTAGATGCCAAAACATTTTTATATCATGTATAACATGTGTATTTGTATATCAAACGTCCCTAAGCCAATCTCAATTACTTCCTGTGAACGAAAACGTGCTGCGTGATGTTGACATAGACACACTTTCATGAATATAAATGAGTTTTGATTTCGTTCATACAGTTCACTAGTAAGAGACCACACCTTCTGCTTAAGTTTAACGGATTTTATTGAACGAAAATGGGTGGATGTGTGTGGATGTGGAACCCGGGTAGGGCGAGACTCAGGGTGGGGGGAGTATGTCTCGGGAGCGGACGGCCACCGGGGCTTGATCGGGTAGCGTCGCCTTCGCTCGGGATACTGCCCCCCCGGGTTCCTGGAAGAAAGGAAAAGGAAGCAAGGTTAGTATTGAGGTGGCGGAGGTAGATGGGGTGGACGGGGGGAGCGTTCGAGACCACGTAAGTAGTAGGAACGAGGAGCAAAGGCTCGCAGCTGAATTTAAGCTCGTCTACTGAGGTGATTGTGACGTGAGATTGGCTGGCTGATAATGGAGGACAGGTGTAGGTGATAAGGTGACGGCGAGCGGGGAGTAGCCGAGTTAAGCAGAGGGAGGTCTCCACTCCTGAACTTACGTTGTATACAACTGCATTAGCTGTGTGATTCCCATAGCTGCACGTTCATCCAAACACAGCTCATTTTAATTACAGAGCTACTCCGTTTTGAATCTCATTCCAGATGACGTCCAGACGGTGTATTACTCATTATAAACTTAATCAGCACACTAAAACATGTATCTGAAAACATTTTAGGTTAGAAATAAGCAACTTGGTAACAAACATTCCGCACAGTGGTCATTATCTCTCTCCCTTTGGCCTGCCTGCTCCTGCAGGCTACGAAACAATAACACTGTGCACCTCGTGAGTGAGATCACACCGTGCCATACCCTGAAGGGATGGAACCTTCTGATTGGTTGCGAGGCCGTTTCAGACTGAAACTTCAAAATAAAATGACCGGAAATGTCATTGCACTGGACCTTTAACTCTTGAGAGCGTAAAATGAAACCAAATGGACCCATTCAGTTTCATTTTACGCCCTCAAGAGTTAAATTATTGTTAAACATCTGCATTACTTAATTAAAGAATTGTTATTTTGATCAACCTGCCTGATATCTCTCCTATGGTAATACAGCATGGATGGAATTGTGAACAAAATCTTATCTAAAATATTAAAATATTCCAAGTCCTTGGGGTCTGAGAGTCTAAATACATTCATCATGCAGCAGCATCATAGAGTCTTAATACATTCAGGATTCAAGAGTATTTATTCCTACATTAGTCGCTGCATTACATTATACAAGCTAAACTCACTGCCGCTCAGCACCCATAAACAATGCACCCCGTGCACCCCTGTGATGACATCACAGGGCGTTCTGTCTGTGATGATGTATTTTGGGAATCTCCCCGTGCATGCTGGGAGAAACAAGTGAAGGGTAATATTATGCAGTTCAGTTGGTTTGTGCTGCATTTTAGTCAAAGTGTTGTTGTACTCCAGTACAGTTGTTTTGAGGGCGGCAGTGGCTCATGGGAGGTATACAGTATAGAGTAGAGCGGCCGCTTGGGAATCGGAAGGTTCCTGGGTCGATCCCGAGCTCCCACCTGTGTTTAATTACTGTCAAAGTGTCCTTGAGCAAGACACTGATAAATCATTTTACGCCCTAAGAGTTAAATTATTGTTAAACATCTGCATTACTTAATTAAAGAATTGTTATTTTGATCAACCTGCCTGATATCTCTCCTATGGTAACACAGCATGGATGGAATTGAGAACAAAATCTTATCTAAAATATTAAAATATTCCAAGTCTCGGGGTCTGAGAGTCTTAATCTCATCAAATGGTGGTTCCGTGGCTCAAATGCCGAATAAATAATGGACCTTGATGTGAAAAGGGTTGAAAACCGCTGTACTAGACCATCCACAGTCACACATGAGCTAACACTGTGAGAAATCAGCATGCCACTGTGGACTCTCCTTATCTTGCCTATTTAACCCATTTTACATTTTAAAAAAATCTAAAATGACACAGTATGAGTTCCCAGATTGAATGGGTTAAAATAATGTACAAACACAACAACAATGAATTGATGATTAAAGGCCTTTCCGCACGGGAAGCTACAGAGGCGTTTAGTGATACATTTTCCAGTGGTGTAAAGTAACTAAGTACATGTACTCAAGTACTGTACTTAAGTACAATTTTGAGGTACTTTTACTTTACTGGAGTATCTCCAATTGTCTATTCACCTGTTTCCTAGGCTGTGTGTTTTCCACTTCCTGTCGATTTCATTGGATATCATTGGTCATCTAGTCTCGCGTAGCCTGACAACTATTCCACAATCTCTGAATGCTATATACAGTAGAGTCTGGAACTACAACTCCCGAAATCCGAGAGAGGAAACTGGCACTTCCGTTCACGAAAATATATTTTAAAATATGTTTACATTTTACTTTTTAATTTCCATTTCTGCTAAGCAGCAAGCTATGTATACTTAGATGATTTGTATTTATATTAGGATAAATGTGCGCGACTGTAAAGACGAAACGGAAGTGGGGAGGAGGCTTCATATCCGGTTTATATTCTAATCATGATCAGAGCTTCCGAGTCCCAGACTGTATGACCGGAAACATTAGAAAATTGTGGGAGGCAACAGTCTGGCCACGCGAGACTATTGGTCATCTGACCAGTTTCATTGGATTTCATTGGATCAAATCGACAGGAAGTGGAAAACACACAGCCTAGGAAACAGGTGAATACTGTTACTTCTACTCCACTACATCTCAGAGGCAAATATTGTACTTTTACTCCACTACAATTATTTGAAAACATTAGTTACTAGTTACTTTCCAGATATAAATGATTACATTATAAAACGTACATGAACCTTTTTTAAACCTATAGGCTATTTGAAAATAGCCGATCTACAAGCTCACAACGCGTCACATCGCGACACGTTGTGAGCTTGTAGATCTGCTATTTTCAAACATTTTAGTACTTTTACTTTTGGTACTTTAAGTACATTTTGATACCAATACTTTTGTACTTTTACCCAAGTACATTTTTAATTCCGGACTGATACTTTTACTTAAGAAATACATTTGAGTACATTTTCCACCACTGACATTTTCAACGAGAGACGAGTGGTCAGGTAGGTTGGGAGGTGTGGTGGGCAACCTACCTGGCATAGTGATGAGTGTGGGCACAGTTTGATTGATTAATTGATTGAATACTTTATTAAGCCAGGAAGGCATCTGTGTCACATTTCTTTAGCTACAGTATTAGCTATGAGCTTGTATAATGTGATGCAGTGACTAATGTAAGAATAAAAGACTCTTGAATCCTGAATGTATTAGACTCTATGATGCTGCTGCATGATGCCGCCAGCCCACACACACTGACCCAGACAGTCTGTCTGAATGAAGGGCCATTTATAATGTGTGTGTGTGTGTGTGTGTGTGTGTGTGTGTGTGTGTGTGTGTGTGTGTGTGTGTGTGTGTGTGTGTGTGTGTGTGTGTGTGTGTGTGTGTGTGTGTGTGTGTGTGTGTGTGTGTGTGTGTGTGTGTGTGTGTGTGTGTGTGTGTGTGTGTGTGTGTGTGACTTTACTTGTGGGGACAGGCCCTCACAAGACAAATAGATTTTATTTTAAGGTTTACAATTTGGGGAAAGATTGGAGTTATAGGTTGGAGTTATAGGGTTAGATATTAAGTTGAATTGTTGGGGTTGGAGTTATATGCCTGATTTATACTTGGTTGCATATTATACACCGAAAATAGCCGATCTTACAAGCTCACAAATGTGTGTGAGCATTCACACACTCACGTGCGTGTTGTGAGCTTGTAGATGTGCTATTTTGGTCCAGGTTTAAAAAAATGACAAAAATGAGGTAAAAATGCCTATTCATTAAACTGCCTAAAATGTTGATGTCCTCACAAGTATAGAAACACGTGCGTTTGTGCGTGCGTGCGTGCGTGCGTGTATGCGTGTGTGTGCGCGTGTGTGTGTGTCCGTGGGTGGTGGGGTGATGCTATGTTGTTCAATGAATCGTCGTCATTTGGTTGAATCATAAATTCCTCTCATGCATTTGGTTAAAAAAAAAGTAAACATCTTATTTTTAGAGCGTGATGATTGGCTGCAGGGATCAGTGGATCATCACGGGGGGTTTCGGCTCGCTTACGCAACGCCGCGCCGCCACAATATTTCCTCTTCTTTCCGTCTGCAATTTTTATTTGGCCTCATTTCTCCATTGGCTGTGGGCTACACACCCCACCCACCCCACCCCCTCTTTCTCTGTTTCTCTCTCTCTCTCTCTCTCTCTCTCTCTCTCTCTTTCTCTCTCTCTCCTCCCCCCTGACAATCACACACTCTCGCTGCCATTTGCTTCACTTTCATGCTGGGTGGAGAGACAGAGAGAGACTTTCACTCTGTCATCTATTGTTAAACTCACTGCCTGCTCGGCTCACCCATAAACAATGCACCCCGTGCACCCCTGTGATGACATCACAGGGCGTTCTGTCTGTGATGATGTATTTTGGGAATCTCCCCGTGCATGCTGGGAGAAACAAGTGAAGGGTAATATTATGCAGTTCAGTTGGTTTGTGCTGCATTTTAGTCAAAGTGTTGTTGTACTCCAGTACAGTTGTTTTGAGGGCGGCAGTGGCTCATGGGAGGTAGAGCGGAGCGGCCGCTTGGGAATCCGAGGGTTCCGGGGTCGATCCCGAGCTAGCTCCCACCTCATGTGTTACTGTCAAAGTGTCCTTGAGCAAGACACCATGAACCCCTAACTATACACACATGCAAGGTTGGTGCCTTGCATGTGTGTGAATGTGTGTGTGGGTGAATGTAATGCACATCCCAAGGATGCGTCTTAGGCAGTGGTTGATGGAAGTCATACTGGAAGAATACTTTGGCTATTCAAAAATAGCAGATATACAAGCTCATAGCGCGGCACAGAGTGCTTTTATATCTGCTTGTAGATCTTGTAGATCTGCTAATCTTGAAAATGTGTGCAAATCTATGAATATATATGTTTTTAAAGGGGAAATGTTTTACTCTATATCTTTGCTTCTGGGGGTCTCTGGAACAAAATATTTTCAGATAGGGTTCCGTGGCCAAATACATGTAGTTTTTGGGGGTCCTTGACATTAAAACGTTTGAGAACCACTGATATCATAGCAACATACGTCTTTTTTTCTTCAGAAAACATTTGTAAATAGAATACATTTATAGTTGTGTTCCCGGATTGAATGGGTCAAGTAATGCCATTTTTGACTGGCAAATATTATATATTTTTTTACTTCATTTATTTGACAGCTTTAGTTACTATACAGTTACTTTGCAGATTTAATTCATTAAGACAAAACAAACATTAGGTGATAAATGGTGATGTATTAAAATTATTTTTAATATTATTAGATGATGTATTATGACAGGTGAAGCATGAAAGTCATTAAAATCCTCTCCACCTTTACCAGCTGAGACATTAATGTGATGAACACATTCATGCATTAATAATTGCAAACCGATAATTTGATTGAGAAATGAACCATTTTACATAATGAATGAGTACTTTTATTCAGGTACTGTCAGTATATTTTGACGCCAATACATAATACTCAGTTGACTGGAGTGAAGTCCCCTAGGGGTCTATACTAGGCCTCCTCCTTTTTTCCCCTCTACACCAAATCACTTCTCCAGACATAGCCGATCTACAAGTTGACAACGTGTCAACGTTGTCTCTGTACTTGGACCGCTTCTTTCCGTCTACTTCGCCAAGAATGGCCGTTAGCTCACAAGCTTAATGTGACGCGTTGTGAGCTTGAAGATCAGTTCTTTTTGGCTAATGTCCCCCCCCCCCCCCCCGGTGTATGGATGCTGGGGTTCAAGTGGCTAAAGGGATAGTTCACCCCCAAAAAAAACATGGAGACTTGAATTAATGGATTTTTTTATTTTTTACGCATTCCTAAGCCAATTATTTGATGACCAGCGGACCGGTAGGCAGCGGTTCCGGTAGGAGACACAAAGGAGACTCTTTGTGTCTCCTACCGGAACCGCTGCCGGTCATCAAATTATTGTCTTAGGAATGCGAAACTAAAACTAAAAAATATCCATGAATTCATCCATGGGGTGACTAATCGACAGGAAAAAAAGTCATTTCGGGGGCGAACTATCCCTTTAAGTTCTTCCACCACTGTGTATTATTGTGACTCTTATCATCCTGAGCAGCATGTGAACACATACAGTATGTGGAGATGTAATCTAAACCCCACAGGATGTACAGGACAATACAGTAACAGTAATGCAGGGGGTCTGTGTGTATGTGCTGCTATATGTCTCACTGCAGAGTGTCAGTGGGTTCACCATGACATGGATAGCATAATTATGTGCCCTATATATATATATCTGTGTGTGTGTGTGTGTGTGTGTGTGTGTGTGTGTGTGTGTGTGTGTGTGTGTGTGTGTGTGTGTGTGTGTGTGTGTGTGTGTGTGTGTGTGTGTGTGTGTGTGTGTGTGTGTGTGTGTGTGTGTGTGTGTGTGTGCCCAGTTAACTCTACTGACTGCGGTCAGAAGTGTGTGAGCAGATTGAGACAGTTTTGCTGTGCATTCTCACCTCCCTTCCCACTGTGTGTGTGTGTTAGGGCATTCACAGAATAGTCGAATATTCGAATATCAAACCGACTATTCGACTATCAAACCGCTATTCGACTATTCGAAAAAAAAAAAAAGAAAAAAAAAAGCATTTTTTTTTAAAGATTTTTTTTTTTTTGGTGGCTTTTCTAGAGCAGACATGCAGCTGTGAGCTCTGGTGTGACGTCAACTCGCATTCCTTGAGTCGAGTCATCAATGCAATTAAAAATAAATAAATAATAATAATAATAATAATTTTTTTTTATTTTTTATAATCAAATCGAATAATCGAATGTTCGAATACTTTTGGGTCGAATAATTCGAATACCATAAATCACTATTCGTTAATGCCCTAGTGTGTGTGTGTGTGTGTGTGTGTGTGTGTGTGTGTGTGTGTGCGTGTGTGTGTGTGTGTGTGTGTGTGTGTGTGTGTGTGTGTGTGTGTGTGTGTGTGTGTGTGTGACAGTTCATGGCCTGTAGTCTAGCTGTTTCACCGCTGCTGGTTGCAGAAGCAATTAGGCTCTATTGAAGCGGATGGGTTTTTGGCCGAACTTTACACTTGATTTTATTACCTTAATAAACATTGTCATAAATACTATATGCTTCCAGACGCTAGTTTAAAGTCTTCTTTCAATCACCATGATATGCGTTTTAGTAAATTATGGTCCCATTTATTTTAAAATGAATGATAAAGATAGGGTATGTTTCTAGGGTTTCTACTGGTTCTACCGAGTGAAGCCCCGCCCTCGCTGCGGTTTGAGCCAATAGCATTAATTCCCGTTTGCATTTCGGACCGGATATCAACAGGATATAGAAAAATGGCGGATTTGAAATTGCTGCAAAATAGGCTTCATTTACGGTCTGTAGAAACCAATGGCATGATGCTGTCCATATTTTTTACGGTCTATGGTGTGCGCGTGCATGCCGTATTTTGCATGCATGTGTGCATACTGTAGCGTGACACCTAGCCTGATTATCAGCCTGAAGCTGCGTGGAGCTTCAGTCTGACATTGGCTGCTCTGTCGGCGATTACAAGGGGGAGTGGATTAAAATGTCCCTAAACCAATCACAAGAGATCCACGGATCCGCCTACATCTGATGTCATCGCACAGCTTGCTTTAGCAGATATTCGCTGATTGACTGACCACTCCCACCTCCGACTCTGATTTGACAGGTTTTTCTTCGACCGTGAAAATCCATAGGCTCACATTATGACACCAGACCAAGAGAGGCAGTCCACTCAGAGAGTGGGCGGGGTCTATGGTCTGGAACCAGGCTAGCTGACACCTGGTACCATGCTGACATACATATTACAATTTACAATTTAGGCATTTAGCAGACGCTTTTAATTTTAGAGCGACTTACAGTAAGTAAGGTAAACACGAGGTGATGCATCAAATGCATAGAAATAGTAATCTAAGGATCATAGGTAAACCAAGAACCTATCATCAGTCTAAACAGTATAATATCAACAACCAAAAAAATCTGTACATTGGAACTATACAAACTATAGGATGAAAGGTCAACAAATGAACCTGGCATATGTCTACAAAACATGCTAAATGCTAAATGTTGTAAATTACATGTCAGCTGTACCTGCTGCTACCAGCATGATGCTGACTAAAGAAACAGTGCCTTTCACAGAGCATGGTGAACACAATAACTCATCACATTTGCAATATACGTTGCATTTGCATAAAATACCAATTAAAATAAAATTGGCAGGAGATCCATACGGCAGCATTTACTGTTTTTTAATAACACTGCCTGATCCTGCATGTTAATTTAACTGAGAGTGGATAAGGGTCAATTAAAATGCCAATTAAAATCAAATAAGCATGCAGGAGCCGGCAGCATTTATGGTGGTGTTGTCTTTACTAAAGGGACGTTAACACCAAGCGTTAAAACTATAACTATAAAGACATAGATTTAAAAATGTCAAGTGGATAGCAGAGTTCACACCACAACTATAACAAAGACAATGGTTCAACTTTATCAAGGTTAATAACAGTGGTGGAAAAAGTACTCAAATGTTTTACTTATAAATAATTGTAGTGGAGTAAAAGAATCATTTTTTTTTTACCTCTGAGATGTAGTGGAGTACAAGTAAGTAAAGGGGGAGGAGGAAACAAAAACACGAAATCTACTATATTAGGAAAAACACTAAAAGGGCTAAGATTAAGCAGTAAAATCTATAAAAAACAGTGGCACAGTAAAAACAGGGGGTTATGCAGTTAGCTGGGGAAAGCCTTCTTGAAGAGGTGGGTTTTGAGAGCGGTTTTGAAGGATTGGAGGGTGCGGGGAGGGGGGGTGATTCTCTGATGGTATGGGGGATAGCATTCCACGGGGTTGGGGCAGCAACAGAAAAGGCACTAATATCGCCCTGCAGGTCTTGGTCAACAAGGCATAACGAGGCATAAGCCTTGTTCAGCAGTCTGATGACAGGCGGTGCTGTCAGGCTGGTCTCAGACCTTTTGCTCTTCCTTGGACCTGAACTGTGATTATACCGACAAGTGACTTGACTTTTTTTTACCTACTTGCGGATTATACCAGTGTCAGTCTACCTTATATGTATTATGCGGTCGACACGCACTGACATTTTTGCACCTTAACTAACGTCCATAAGTATATCATGCACAGTATACATCTGCTGCTATGCTCACGCACCTTTATATCTTATCTCAGGTATACCATGTCTAAATATGTAGATAATTTGTTATTATTTTTTTTCCGATTTGATCTCCTCCCCTCTTCTTCTTCTCTTTCTTTCTTATATGGAAATAATGATACGATGGGAACTATGCACAAAAACGTGCATGGCCCTTGCTTAAGCGAGCCGAGCCCCTGTGATCCACTGATCCCTAGAGCCAATCGTCACGTTCTAAAAATAAGATCTTTTTACTTTTTTACCAAATGCATGAGAGGAACGTCCTGGGGACCCCCAGGCGTCACCAGACCTGAGGGAGTTGGATGGGCCTTGGAGGACATTAAAATCACTTTTAACACCGAACAATCAGAGCTGCTAGCCTAGGACGCAAGAAAACTGAACTAAAACTAAAACTAAAGAAGATGCAAGCAGCAAGCAAGCGCCAGTGTTCTCTCACATCCAGTCATTATACCTGCAATGACCAGGTTCAACGTTCAAGGCATCTAGATAGCATAACTAAATAGATACATCTATATTAAAATCTAAACTACCTGAAGGTGCATGCCAGAATAGGTCAATAATATAGCAGCAAAGTGCAAACAGCAGGTCTGTTTACATTGTGGTAATATACTGTAGTCTGTGCAGTATATTTGTTCAGTGCTTGTTCATAAGCCTGATGGCAGCCAATAACAATATAGTTATTGTTTGTTCATATATAGTGCTCAGTGTGTGAATGGCCCTTAACACTGAAAAATCCTGAATGTTGATTAAACTCTTGAGTGTAAGGGTCCATTTTTTACGCTCGCAAGGTTAAACAAGCACTTTGCTGTGTAACCTATTGAGCTCCCTTGTTGTGGCCCCGCAGCCTTCATGTTTATTCATAACTCTAAAGACGTGAATGAAATCATAACACACATCATGTAGTCCTGGAGTGAAAATGGTCGCCATGATGCAATCTGCCTGGTTCAACAGTTCATGGGTTCACGGGTTCATGGAGCTCTCTTTTGTTACATAATGTGTACAGGTACATAAGAGTAAAATACTTTGTTTTCTTCAGACATTGTAGCAGCATCAATATTAATACCAACACTAATAACAACAAGGAAATGGTGTATACTGTACAACAGTGGTTCTAACATTTTCATGTATCGGGGCGCTGTATCCCATCTGAAAATATGTTGTTCCAGGGACCCCCATAAGAGAAAATGTACGTTGTTAAAGGTAGGGTAAGTGATATTTAGAGTGCTTGTTCAGTAGGAGCCTCCATGTCTCTCCAGCTCTTTAGTAAACAGAAAATGCAATTTCAGGTCGGGAATCGGGATACCAATTCTATCCACTCAGGAGAGAGAACTCACACAGGATACAGATTAAACAAGTGAACGTGTAAGTGATGTCACAAAGCAGACACGTTTGTAACTGGAATACTATATTGGCAACCCACCTTAAAATGTATGTTCTGTTCACTGAAGAGATGGGGAGAGCCCTGTTACTGAGCAAACACTCTATAGCAATGCTTACTATCACAATAAAGTTTAAACCTTTCAACAAAAAAAACGTTTTGTTTTGACAACCAAAATATAACTTACACTACCGTTAACACATTGACTGACATTGTCATTTCAAATCCAACGCTTCACTGCCATTGACGTCTATAGACGTCATTTGGTGATGTCAGTGATTACGATAGAGGCGCTCTTCCGCAACCTGTCAGTGATCCTAGGACTCACGTGAAATCACGTGATCCAAAAAAAAAAAAGTTTTATAAAAAATACATTTATCTCTGATTTCTTTTCCCAGATTTCTTTTTGGGTGAAAACAAGCTATATTCAACTGCCGATAACTAAAGAGCGGAAGATTGCGGTTACAATTTCTTTTTTCCGGTTACAATTTGAGACCCTCGTCTTTCCCCCCCAGACATCTGATTTACATCGTTATTGAAAAAGAGTGTCTGTGGGTCTCGAAAGATTATTAAAAACACTGGCAGTGGCTGATTAATTAAGTAATTAATTCCCCGGCAGTTAGTGTGTTAAATAGTCTATTTTCAAAATGATTCGAAACTTTTCTCAGTTGGGTTGTAGAAATGACTAATAGCCGGCTATTAGGCACTTTAAAGACCCTTGCAGCTGTCATGACAATGAGCTCCGTATTATGAATTCTAACTAACCCAACTATCCTATGCAACCTCTGACTCACTGTGGTATTCTCCTTTCTGTATCAAAGCCTAATTATGGGACTGAAGCCTTCAGGGCTTCCTGGAAATCCTGGAGTTTTTATCGTGAAATCATTCTCTCTGTCGACAGTGAGAAAGGTTATCCTCATCACAAGCGGACCTTCTTCCTTCAACGCACTGATTCTGTCGTAATTTATGCTCCGTAGCACGTCGATGTTTTTGCTTCTAAGATTTGTTTTTCTGTTGTGTTAGCCCATTCAATCAGGAACGCATACTGTGTCATTTTAGTTTTTAGCTATAACCTATTATTTTATACTTTGGGCTATTAAAAAATACAAGATCTACAAGCTTGTAGATCTGCTATTTTTGAAAAATCTTGAACATTTATGCAAATCTTTGAATACATATATCTTTTGAAACATAATTTTTTACTCAAATCTTTGCTTCTGGGGTCCCTGGAACAACATAATGTTGATGGGTGTCAGCGGCCAAAAACATATCATTTTGGGGGTCCTTGACAAGAAAAGGTTTGAACACCACTGACATAGCAACAATAGTTTTTCAGAAAAATGAAGACATTTGTTGAGACATTTGACAGTAACAAATGTTCGCTTAAAAAAATATACATTCAAAGATTTGCAAAAATGTTCACGATTATTTCAAAAATAGCAGATCTACAAGCTCATAGCGCGGCACTCGGTGCCGCGCTATGAGCTTGTAGATGTTCTGAGTGTATGTTCTGATGTTCTGAGTGTATGTTCTCCCTGCACTCTGCAGTACTTATGTGACTCATTTATGTTGTTTACCGACTAGAGCTCATGTTTTAATCTGTTTATCCCCCATTTCACTCTAAGTCACTCTGGATAAGAGCATCTGCTAAATGCCTAAATCAGTGGTTCTCAAAATGGGGTCTATTGGGGCTTTTTCTGCCTTTATTGATAGTATAGTAGACTGACAGGAAATGGGGAGAGACACGCAGCAAAGGTCGGGATTCGAACCCGCGACGTGCTGTCAGGCTACATTGCAGCCTAAGTGCCCGGACCGCAAGGCCAGCGATCCGGGCCAGTTTGAGGGTCCTTGACATGTAAAGGATTGAGTACCACTGGCCTAAATTGTAAAAAAAAGAAACAACACGTTGCGGATGCGACACGTTGTGAGCTTGTAGATCGGCTGTTTTTCGCCACAATGCGTCGAAGTAGGAATCCAGTTTTTTTTCTGTCTGTCCTCTTCGTCCTATGATGATTTCCCATGGTAATGCTGCTAAGCTGCATGCCACCCTTCACTGATGGGCTTAAAGCAGAGTGACTAAGCAGCAGTAAGCACATGTCCATTGGAATGGGGCTACTTACGGATGGAAAGTAAAGTAAAGCTCCAACTGCCTGTCTGCTTCTTTTTGACCTTTTTATGGAAAGTATCAGCATGTCAGCTCTTCACCTGGGTTTGTTTGGCCACAATTGCCTCCGCCTAATAATACCCTGCTGAGTGTGTGTGTGTGTGTGTGTGTGTGTGTGTGTGTGTGTGTGTGTGTGTGTGTGTGTGTGTGTGTGTGTGTGTGTGTGTGTGTGTGTGTGTGTGTGTGTGTGTGTGTGTGTGTGTGTGTGCGTGCGTGCGTGCGTGCGTGCGTGCGTGCGTGCGTGCGCGTCTCTGTTTGTGTATATATGCGTGTATGCATTTTAATGCACGCACACACATTCACGCACCCGCGCTTGTGTGTGTGCGCGTGCATTCGTTTTTCCGATGCATACTGTACATGGACAGTATATTCAGGTGTACATTCAGGTGTGTGTGTCTGCATGCATTTACATTTAAATACATACATTTACATGCTAAACGCATGTGCGTGCATGCATTTAGCCTATGCACACATGCACAAATTCACTCATGAGTGTGTGTGTGTGTGTGTGTGTACTTACGTCCATGCATGCCATCACTGTGACTGTGACTGTGCGCACGCACGTGCCGTAAGTGTGTGTGTGTGTTTGTGTGTGTGTTTGTGTGTGTGTGGGCATACACAGGGTGCGGGGTGCGGTGTGGGAGCGTGCACGTGTGTTTAAAAGCAGACACAGGGCTTATAGAGGGAAGGAGGTTGTGTTGAGGAGAACCTCGCTCCGCTGCCCACATAGAAACACTATGACCTAGTTACACACACACACACACACACACACACACACACACACACACACACACACACACACACACA
Source organism: Gymnoscopelus braueri (assembly GCF_963280865.1). Lineage (NCBI taxonomy): Eukaryota > Metazoa > Chordata > Actinopteri > Myctophiformes > Myctophidae > Gymnoscopelus > Gymnoscopelus braueri. Next base: position 10,366,178 of record NC_137611.1, read on the forward strand.
CACACACTCACACTCACACTCACACACACACAGAGAGGCACTGGAAGAGTGAGCAGTTTGGATGTCTTTCTCGACAACAGAGTTTGGTTTTTACCTAATTCTAATTCCCCTTTTTGCCTTAATTTTTATGTTTTTGTTTGCTTAGTCTTAAGCATTTTAACTAGTTATTCTCTTGATAAAGTTTTTATTTGTTCCGTTTTTATAAAGCCACTTTGAGTACTGAGTAATAATGTAAATTGGATGTATGATCATTATGATTATTATTATTATTATATTGCGTGTCAAAAACAGCAGATCTAGAAGCCCACAATGTGACGCCTTGTGGGCTTGTAGATCTGCTGTTCTGGCTATCACTTCTAATAATAATGTCGTGCTCCAGAAAAAAATAATTATATTAAAATGATATATAATGACACCTAGAATAGGGACACCATGTTGGAAGTGGTTAATTATTCTTTTTAATTACTCTCTCTCTCGACAATACAGTTGTTGTTTTTTTAATCATCCTCCCCTCGATTTGAATAAATCAGGTAGATTTGAATAAATCAAGTAGATTTGAATAAATCAGGTTGCAGCAGGACAGGATGTTTGGTTCTCAGACAGACACCAGTGGAGCTGCATATCCTCTCTGTCAGGATGGAAACCTCATTATGTCCAAAACCGTTACGTTTCAGGATTCAAATGAAAAAAGCATCAAAAGCAGCAGATCCACAAGCTCGAAAGTTTCGAGCTTGCGGATCTGTTGCTTTTGATGCTTTTTGTGTGACGCTGTAGTATGATCAAGTAGGGACGTTAATTTACGGGAAAAAAATTGAATATGGAGATAAGAGGTTTTTGCGCCGACGGAAAGTAAGTCTGGTCCCTGTGTGCCACCTAACTCCTCCGCAACATCTGCTCTTGTGTACCGCTCGCTAACAGACAGACAGACGGCTCCCTTTGGTCTCACCGTGTGTCCCCCCCCTCCCTCCCCTCACCCATACCCCCCCCCCCCCACCCACCCGCTGTGCAGGTGCACGTCTTGCACACACAGCTGGCCCCGTGTCAATGCCGCCGCGTCTCTCTGGGAACCCGCCGTCTTGTCTGGGTTGCTTGTTTGTAAGTTACGGCACGGCCCGTTGTGCCTCAATTATCCGGTGATAATTTATGAGGTGTGTGTGCCACGGGGGTGAGGACCCCCGTGGCGGTGGTGTTGTTGTGTACAGTACATGTCTGGTGGTTCACAGGGGTGCTTGCGTGACCAGACCTCCAATTTACGCTCTGAATTCGTTCCTATACTCTCACCTATAAGGTCATGAAGTGTGTGGGTCATTGACCGAAAGAATAAGATCGCGGATAGAAGCGGCCGAAATGAGTGGCTGGCCTCTCCCTTAGAGCACTGGTTCTCAAACTGTTTATTTCAAGGACCCACAAAATGATATGTATTTGGCTGCGGACCCCCCCCCCATCTCAAAAATATTTTGTGCCATGGATTTTTAAAAAAAATAGCAGATCTACAAGCTATGAGCTTGTAGATATGTTATTTTTGAATAGCCAAAGTATACAATAATGGTTCAAATGATTGTGATGCTATATTAACTAATTTTGCTGGGGACCCCCTGGTACCCCGCCAAGGACCCCTGGGGGTCCTCGGACCCCACTTTTGAGAACCAATGCCTTAGAGATAGGGTGAGAAGTTCAGTCATCTGTGAGCGACTCGGAGGAGAGCTGCTGCTCCTTCACTTGGAAAGGAGCCAGCTTAGGTTGGTTCGGGGCATCTAGTAGGCTACGGATGCCTCCTCGCTGCATGTCCCATTGGGAGGAGGAGACCCCCTGGCAGACCAAGGACCAGATGGTGGGATTATAGCTCTCCACACTGGCCTTGGAACGCCTCGGGACCCTCCAGGAGGAAGTGGGAGGAAGTTGCTCGGGAAAGGGAAGTCTGGAGCTCTCTGCTGGAACTGTTGCCCCGCTGTTGTTGGATGGATGGATGGATGGATGGATGGATGGATGAGGGGTCTGGAGAAACTCAAATTGGAAACAGTGGATAGAATGAGCCAGTGGCTCACTCACGGTGACGCAGAGCGCTATAGGACCAGAGTCCCTCTGTGTTTTTCCTGACCAAAATTAGATAGAATTTGACTTCAGAGACCTCACCACACACAATTAATGCAATGATGTTTATTGCAAAAATATTAGTTTTTTATAGATATTGAATAGAAATATTCAATGCAGTGAGTCAGACATACACTAGCATGACATGAATGGTTTTGGCGCAGGGCCCATCGCATCGCAGGAGAATTTCATCAGATGCTTCTGATCAAATCCTGCCTGATGGAAGGCAGGGGGCTCCGGAGCCCGGCCCCCGTAGATAGGGCCACCCACCCTGGTGGTGCCTGGTGCTTGGGTGGTGTCGGGGAGGTGGTGGGTGACCCGAACAGAGTGAGACATTGAAGGAGGAGTCCTGTTTAAGGAACAATGAGCTAGACCGACATGATTGGAGCAGTCATTGTTGATAGGAGAGGAATGTCAGTCTCTCAGTTGAACTGTTGTTTTAAAACTCTTATGTCTATTAGCAAAAATGGAAGAGAAATGTATTGAAGCATTGCACAAAACAAACAAACCAACAGCTTTTTGTTGGTTTAACGTTACACTTGCTACTGTCGCCATGTTTGTTTCATTGAGTAGTGGTTTCACGTGGACACACACTATTGATGTGCTCACCATGGGTGAGCCCGTCCACCAGCAATATTTTCTAATGGTTGTCCGTGTCCAAATACACAAATCCCCAGAATTTGGGGCTCGTTGACATGAAAGTGTTTTGAGAACCACATGCTCTATGGAAAGGCTCCTGCTCCATACTGTCAGCGGCCTCTTTTTATCCACTTTTGGCTTCAAACACTCCCCAGGCCTTCTCTCTGAGAAGGGAAAAGCCTGGGATGTGAGGCTGGGGGCTCACAGAGAGACAGGCAGGAGGACCCTGGGTCCATGTGTGTCTGTGTCTGTCTGTCTGTCTGTCTGTCTGTCTGTCTGTCTGTCTGTCTGTCTGTCTGTCTGTCTGTCTGTCTGTCTGTCTGTCTGTCTGTCTGTCTGTCTGTCTGATCTCTGTCACACGATGATGGCCCTCAGCTCTCTAATCATCAGACTGAGTCTTAAATTCTGTTTCATCCCCGTTTCATCTCATCCACACCGGTGCCTTTGAAACAGCCACTTCCAAGAGAAGAAGGGTTGTAGTTTCTTTAAATCCAACAACCTTTAGATGGAGATACAGATCAGAATCCACAGGGAAAAGACCAGACTAGGTAGGGAAGTTCAATATTGACTTTTTTGCCGATATCCGATATTCCGATATTGTCCAACTCTTAATTTCCGATTCCGATATCAACCGATACCGATATATGCGGGCTTTTTCACCAAAAATCAACTAATTGTCTGATAAAATAAAATAGCTATAATATCAATGTAATATCTAATAAATATCTAATAAATCTAATATAATACAGTGATGTTGTTAGGTTTTCAATGAAGTGAGTCCCGGGACTTAGATTATCTTATCTAGAATCTTATCTTAGAATCTTAGATTAGATGGTGGCCTATTTGACAGTGCAGAAGCATAATTGCCTTGATGCATAACATTAACGAGCGTCAGCTGGACACAGACACACACACCTGCCCTCTGCAGTGCTTTTTTCTTTTTACTGATACCGATATTTTCCGATAATGTCGGGAGGCCGATAATATCGGACATCCCTAGACCAGACCTGAAGAACGTTGCCTCTCTCTCTTGGTCTTAACACTCTCCCTCTGAAAGGTGCTCCATCAGCACAAAGCAGCCCATGTGTTATTGATGTGTTTAGTTCTGCCTCAAGCCTCCCACCAGGAAAGTCAGAATCGAAACATGCCTTTGATAACCCCCCTCCCCCCCCGATGATGACGAGGATGCATCCCCTCTCATCTCACCCACGGAGATGAGAGAACTAACAGGCGGGTGACTGGGTTTCCAGTTTATTGTTTATTGAATGGATCCCCATTAGCTGACGCCGGGGCGACAGCTAGTCTTCCTGGGGTCCATAAGATGCATACGAATATAAAAAATACATAATTACAATACATTATACAAAGATTCAATACAACATAAGATTAAGATTCCGGTCATGTGGTCTGCTGCAACAAGTGTGTCTTTAATCTTGTGTGTCTTTAAAGCTATCTCCTCACTGGGTTTCCAGTGAGGACGTTTGTTTGGTGGGAGAACAAATTAGCATCGGGACATCTTTAATAACGTCGCTGTCGGGCATAAATATCGCCCTCACATCTCCATATTCTAACTTTTGGTGTTTTTTTTTCGTAAATGAAAGCCCTACTTGATCATACTACAGCGTCACACAAAAGTATCAAAAGTAGCAGATCTTCAAGCTCGATACGCGGTGCGAAGCGACGCGTTTCAAGCTTGAAGATCTGCTGCATTTGCAATTTTGTTGCTATTTGTGTGTGCATGTGCAAGTGTGTGTGTTTTGTTTAATTTAATTTAGTCCAACTCTAGTTGTTTTTGTGGTACTTCATCGCTGTACATCGCTTAGTTTAGGATTTAGAAGGCGTTTTTAAAATCAGCCTCTATATCAGGTCTATTTGGGTTAAACACTTAAGCCCCACACACTTCCTTAGATCCTTGTACGAAGAAAAAACCAAAATAGACAAATCTGTGTACCAATGAGTGTTAAATTCATGCTAACTATTAGGAGCAGTGTCCTTGAGTCAAACAGTTGGGGACCTTGGCTGCCTTGATGGTATCAGTTCACTGGTTCATGCTATGACTCTGCCAGAGCGCCACTGACCCGTAGGATCACTCTCAGGGGGTCCACAGCACAGCACGGCGACAGCCCAACATCCATCAGCCTGCCTAATAGCCATGGCAGGCAGACGGGCGGACACACACGCACACGCACACGCACACGCACACGCACACGCACACACATACACACATACACACACACACACAGCCTAAGAAGCACTAGAAAACATCTAGGTGGCTTAATGTACCAACTTGTGTTTTCTCCTCGATAAAAACAAGATATAACAGACGACTGTGTGTATTTTGAAATGCAACAAAGAGCTGACCTGTTAGCACGCTTGTTTGTCTTTTTGTCATTGATATACTGTATCTGAGATGAAAACAGCGCTCTCGTTTTTAATTGATTTGCTCAAAACATCACTCATCCACTGTCAAAGCACAATGTATCCCCTGTCATTTTTCTTCTAAAACATTTTATAATATGTTGCATAAACAACAACACTCGCAATCCAATTAGCAGACATACCTGGCGACTGGATACGATAAACTTTACTCGTGTTTTGCCATCCGTTTTGCTACAAATAGAACGTTTTCTGAACGTTTTCTCAGTAAACACACTCCAGTTTACGACAGCGTGGTGGAGAGTTGATCCCGACTTCCAATGACAGACCGTGAGATGACAGCTATTGAATGATGGAACACTTCAGGTCCATTTGTGGATAAATAACTTAAAAACATTTGATTAACCTACAGAAAACAAAACATGTTCAATCAACTGTAGTATCTGAATGCCAAATGCAGAGAGGTTTTCGCATGCATTGAAATGATTATCTCAGCATTCTTCTGATCAAATAGATTGTTGTTTTGAACATTGGTACACGGACATTATTATTTATTTTTGTAGGGTTAGGGTTAGGGTAAGGGTTAGGCTTGTAGATCAACTATTTTCGGCATGCAGCTATAAGTGAAAATAATTTCGATGCCATCACGACCAGCCCAAAAAAAATAAGTTCAATCAACTGTTGATTTAGTCGACTAAAATCTTATGATATTTAGTTGGCTAAAACTAGACAAAAACCAAAAAGATTCAGATGACTAAAATATGACTAAACTAAATGGAATCTTATTCAAAAGACTATGACTTAAAACTAAATCAAAATTTGCAGAGAAAGGAAAATTGACGTAATTTCACCTGGTCTTCGCTTCTGATCAAATAGATGTTGTTTTGAGTTGTTTTGAACATTGGTACACAGACATTGGTTTCTTTTCTTTTTTTTTCGGGGATTCAGCGTGTCCCTCTGTCTGGCTCTGCGCCACGGGGGACATCAGGGGTTTGGGTTTTTCAGTCTCTCTGTGGTCACGGTGAGTGAGTTGTCCCCAGCTGACAGCGTGAGTCCATCCAGGGCCACGGTGGTGAGAATTGGGGTCAGCTTGCATAGCGCGCTCTGTGCATCATCAGCCCCTTAAATCCCATCCCACCCGTTTAGTCTCCCGGTGATGGGAAAATCACGGTGGATTTGAGGCAGATCGGTCCGATATATGGGCCCGCTGTAAACACTGTCTTCCAGGCTAATCTGAGCTTGAGGGGCCTCATCCACCTTGAGGCTTAGAGAGAGCGAAGCGATCCACGGGGGTTGGCAAGCCTGTGGTTTTGTCTGATTGCGTACGTGCGTGTGTGCCTGAGGTGTGTGTGTGTGTGTGTGTGTGTGTGTGTGTGTGTGTGTGTGTGTGTGTGTGTGTGTGTGTGTGTGTGTGTGTGTGTGTGTGTGTGTGTGTGTGTGTGTGTGTGTGTGTGTGTGTGTGTGTGTGTGTGTGTGTGTGTGTGTGTGTGTGTGTGTGCGCGCTCGCCCGTGTGTGTGTGTCTGTACGCGTAGCTAGACAAGGCACATGTTTGAGTAGCTGAGGGATGGAGTTATTTGCCTTTGCCGCCATTGAAATTGAGTCTAAATCCTGTTTCATCCCGTTTTCTCATCTCATCAGTGCCAGTTGCCTTTGAAACAAGAGATGAATTATACACGTTGACGAGAGAAAGGCTGGTGTTTTAGACAGAGATGCAGACACTGGTATAGAGTTCACTGGAGGAGAATGTGGTGGGCTCTATCTTCACCTCAACACCACCCAACCTCTCTAAGGTGCTTATCCCATTCAAGCCGGGAACGCATCTGTGTCATTTTAGATTTCTTTGGCTATTCAAAAATAGCAGATCTACAAGCTCATAGCACGGCACAGAGTGCCGCGCTATGAGCTTGTAGATCTGCTATTTTTGAAAAATCTGTGAATATATATTTTTAAAGCGAACATTTCTAACTGTCAAATGTCTCAACAAATGTCTTCATTTTTCTATAAAACTATTGTTGCTAGATCAGTGGTGCTCAAACTTTTTCTTGTCAAGGACGCCCAAAATTATGTTTTTGGCCGCCGATCCCCATCAAAATATGTTGTTCCAGAGCCCCCCCCCCCCAGAAGAAAGGATTTGAGTAAAAAAATATATATATTCAAAGATATAAAAAAAATCTACAATGACACAGATGCGTTCCCGGATGTAATGGGTTAATAAGCACACACACACACACACACACAACAGCCTATATATTATTGATGGGTTTAGCTCTGCCTCCCACCAGGAAAAAAATATAATCGAAACATACCTTTGATACCCCCCCTCACCCCCCCACCCCTATCCGATGACAACAAAACGTTCCCTCTCATCTCGCCCACCATCTGAAGAACAAACATACGGGCGACCGGGTTTCAGTGAAGACGCTGGTGGGAGAACATAGTTAGCATAAGAAACACATCTTTCTCTTTCAACAACTTCCTGCTTTAAGCAGAAAAGGCCCAAATCCACCACCTGCACCACCAGCATATTAACCACTTTCTGTATATCGTTGCTTTCAGGCTCTTATTTTAACGTTTTAACTTTTTGTGTTTTTTCATAAACGCCCTACTTGATGAAAATTGGAAATACTCCAGTTAAGTAAAAGTACCTAAAAAATGTACTTAAGTACAGTACTTGATTACATGTACTTAATTACTTTACACCACTGCTCAGGAGGATTAGTGCTGAGGTGTTGCTGAGCTCCAGGTGAGAAGGTGGGCATGCCTGGACGGTTGAATGGGTTAATGTAATGACATTGTAAAGTTGGGTTAATGTAAAGTTGGGTTAATGTAATGACATTGTAAAGTTGGGTTAATGTAAAGTTGGGTTAATGTAATGACATTGTACATAACGCAGCTTTCATGAATATAAATTAATCTTGATTACATCCACCTGTTTGATTCCCATAGCTGCACGTTCTTCAAACACAGCTGATTTTAATTACAGAGCTACTCCGTTTTGAATCTCATTCAAGATGACATCCAGACGGTGCATTACTCATTCTAAACTTAATCTGCACACTAAAATATGTATCTGAAAGCGTTATAGGTTAGAAATAAGCCACGTAGTAGCAAACGTGCTTCACTGGCCCTCTCTCTCTCACTTGAGCCGTGTTGCGCACGGCTGAAATGATTGAGATTCCAACGTCCCATCGCCTGAAGGGATGGGACCTTCTGATTGGTTGAGAGTCGGTTGAGATGACGTTTCAGACTGAATATTCAAAATTCAAGCCGCACTATGTAATTTATTTTGTCATGAATAAAATGAAATTTTGTCCAATCTGTATGGTAGAGTATGTTAATACAATATATTCAATATATTATTTATCCCCTGAGCAAGCAGGCAGGCTCTATTAGCTCAATGGTAAAAAAAAATCAATACTTGCGCAGGAAACCGGGTTCAAATCCGGGCTAGAAGAGGGAGGTTACATACAGTGCTAAGTATTATTGTGATTGCTTGTACCAAAATCAAGTCAAATCAAACACCCAACAGCAATGGTATATGAAAGTGACTTGTTGGTAGTTTGTCAGGATGCAATGTGTCATGGTTGGTGATATCTGGATGGACAGACATCATGTAGGAGTGTTGTTGTTGCTGCTGCTGCTGCCTCTTTCCAAAGGAGAGAGCGCCAGGTGCTCTTTGACTGCCTGGGAGCTGGCAGGATGGGAAGGATTGTGTGGGAAGGATGACAGGTTGCCTCAAGGAAGGTTTAACCACCAGTGATTCATCTCATGTTTTGAGCTGCAGCAGCGCGGGGAGAGAGAGAGAGAGAGAGAGAGAGAGAACAAAACGACTTATAATTCCTACTGAGAGAGAAATGACACATCCTACACATTACATGCATAAACACTCGCTGATGCAAAAAACGAATACCTGCTGATGCACACACAGCTTTTCAATCACCTCTTTCTCTTTGCATAATCCATAGCATTACTGTCAGATGAAAAGCTTCATATGTGGAACTGTCACGATTACACATTTAAGTTGACGATTAACTGTCACTCAAACAATTGCGATTAACCATTTAATTGTGTGTTTGGCATTGAACATTGGAACATATGAAGCCTTTTAGGCTTCATAATAAAGAATTGCACAGGGCAGACAAAGACAAATAACTAAAATATACCAAGAAATTATTGACATATTTAATATTTTTATACATGTAAAATTAGCAGACATGACGTGTTGTAAGCTAGTAGATCTGTTATTTCTGCTTTTTTGATATCTGAAAATGAATGAAACATGAAACAACATCAACTGACGGTGTAAAAAGCACTTACTTTATCCAAAGAGTAAGTAAAAAAATAAATGTTCTCCCAATCACAGACGTTATCAAATGTAACTCAATATCATAAACGACACAGAGTCACATACCTGACAGAATCGCTGGGCTGATTTGTTTATGTTTGGAACACAGTGCTTATATGACACGATGCTATGATGATGAACCCTATGGTATTTTCACTTCCCCAGCCTATCCTAGTGCTGATTGTCTGTTGTGTTCACCTGCGTCCTGTTAATCCCCTGTCTATTTAACCCCTGTGTTTGCAATGTATTATTGTTGGTCCGTAGACCTATGTCGAGTGAGTTCTGTGATTTACCTGCGTAGTTTATAATGAACACTTTGTTTTGAACACTTCTGCCTACCTGGTCTGCTTTTGGGCCCTATACCTGTTACCCATCCTGACTTCCATAATCTATAGTGACGTGTTGTAGATCGGCTATTTCTGCTGCTTTTGTGTGATGAAGCAGGGCATATTTACAGAGGAAAATATATATTTTTTAGAGTTAAAATATGGAGATATTTCTTGCCTGACAGCAGAGATAGTCACATCTTCAGCTTCCACTTTATTGTCACATCACAAGTTCTCAGGAGTAAAAAAAAGGAGTGGGTGAATATTATAGTTTTTTTTTAACAAGCTGAAGCTCCCAAACATTTTGCAGTTTCAAGAAAAAGACTCATAAGGGTATAGAGTAGAGAAAGAAACCAGGTAAACAAAGTTGTATAATAGACAAGACACAGCAATACAATGTGAAATACACATGACGATGCATCATGGTCAAAACGGGAACAAAAAGAGGCAGACATATGCTGCTTCTTGCACAAGTAGAGGGATACACATTTGCCAGCGGATATAAATAGCAAAGCAGATATAGACACATACACAACTGGGACACAGCCGTTTTGAGGTTGCGTCACAAGTTGCGTTCCGCTTCATGAATTCAACATGTGAGTGGATGGAGAGCATGCATGTCTGCTCTGTACTGAGAGCACACCAACAACCCATGCAACATGCATGTGGATGGAGAGCATGCACGTCTGGTCTGTGCTGAGAGCACATCAACAACTCATGCAACATGCATGCGTCTCAGCTCGGCTCCCTGCAGATCCCAATTCTACCAAAAATAATGCTTAATTTATACACAACCTGTCGTGTAAACGATCTATAAACCAGGCTTATTGCCCACCAATGAATTAACCCATTAAGACCAGATTTTTCAAAAATAGCAGATGTACAAGCTCGCGGCTTGGCACGAGGTGACGCGCTGTGAGCTTGTACATCTGCTATTTTTGAGAACGACTCTTCTTTTTCTTTTTTTTATACATTTTATTCTACGATTTTGTAACCCTTATTTTTCACCCAGTGCCCAATGCCTAAGCTTGTAATCCTGGGCGCTACTCTCCCTCTGCCAGCCTGGGGAGAGCCCCGAACTGAGCTCATGCTTCTTTCAATGCATGAGGAGTTAGCAGGCCGCTTCTTATCACCTGACAGGCGGGGGGGGGGGGGGTTTCCCCGGTAGGACGTAGCGCGTGGAAGGAACATGTTATTCCAACCAGTTCCTTTCCCCTCCATCAGGCGCCCCGGCTGACCAGGGGGAGGCAGTATAGAGACCAGGATTACTGCATGTTTTTTTGTGAGGGTGCCTACCCTAGGGGACACGGGGAGAACTCCACACAGAAAGGCCCTTTCACCAACCCCACCTAGGGTATGGGCCAGAACCACTCTTCTAAACCAATGTTCTAAATCTTAAGATAATTTAGTTAGTTGCTATAATAGCTCAAATCTAAAATGACACACAGATGCTTTCCCGGTTTTAACAGCTTTAATTTATACACAACCCCGTGGTATTAAAGGATTTATAAACCCAGGCTTATTAGCCCACCACCACCACCACCACCGATGAATTAATGAATGGACATGGTGTGGAGTATCTTGAATCTCTTCAGATGATTCATGTTCCGCTATAATGGCTTGTGTTTTAAATGGCTTCCATCAGTTATACGTGTCTCTCTGGGTCTCAGAGCTCTGCGGGGCCGCTGGGCCGCGATATGACTTATTCTGTAGGAGACATGGATAATTTACTGCATGAAGGATGCAACTTTAACCCCTTAAGACCGGGGGACGCATCTGTGTCATGTTTTAAGATTTATTTGGGCTATTCAAAAAAATAGCAGATATACAAGCTCATAACGCGGCACCGAGTGCCAGGCTATGCGCTTGCACATCTGCTATTTTTGAACATCCAAAGTATAAAATAATGGTTTTAGCTCAAATCTAAATTGACACAGATGCGTTCCCGGATTGAATGGGTTAATGAGATGAGATGATAGGTACTCTACAGCACATTTCTAAATCTGTCTTACACCCCTCCCTCCCTCCCTCCCTCCCCATCCTCTGGTCTGCTTTCCATCTTACATCCTATCTTATTTCTCTCTCTCTCTCTCTCTCTCTCTCTCTCTCTCTCTCTCTCTCTCTCTCTCTCTCTCTCTCTCTCTCTTTCTCTCTCTCTTCTCCTACTGCTCTTAAAATGATCTTTTATATTTGATATTTTGGTTAAAACAAAAGGTTAACAAGGTTAAAGCACTATATTTCTAATATTAATCATTGCTTAGATTGTTAGTTCAGGAACAGGAGGGGGGGGGTCTCCCCTGTCTCTCAAGCTCTATAATAAAAGGAAAACACATTTTTAGGTGGGTTGCCAATTTCATTCAATCAGGAGAGAGAACCCATTTATCAGCTTCAATTCTTATAGTGTTCCACTTTTGTCAAGCTCATTTCTTTTGTGTCATCACTTCCAATTCCATTTATTTATCCTGTAAGAGTTCTCTCTCCTGAGTGGAACGAACTGGAATGGATTTGGCATTTTCTGTTACTGAACGAACACTCTATACTGTAGCAATGCTTGCTATAAGAGTATTGGGATATTTAACACTTATTTTAACAACTAAATATCACTTACACACAGAAACATAAAGGTGCCAACTGGAACCAAAACTGGTTCTTCAGAGTGATGCCATAGTAGAACAATTTTTTTTCCAGAAAGAACCTTTCAGACCATTTATTTGAATGGTTCTATAAAGAACCATTCAAACCGTATAACCTTCATCAACCGACTGAAATGTGCAGATCTACAAGCTCACAACGCGTCGCACCGCAACGCGTTATAGATCTGCTATTTTTGATGAATGTCTGCCTATTATTAAGACATGGTTTAAGAGTTCAAAGGTTCCTCAAATAACTTTGACAAAAAAAGGTTCTCTAGAACTAGATGAGGAACATAAAGAACCATTCAATGGTTCTCTAGTAATTGATGGTTCTTTGTGGAACCATATAGCCCTTTAAAGAACCATTTAAGAACCATTATTTTTCTGTGTGTACCCTACCTTCAACCAGGCTCTGTTTATGTTTTCTCTCTACAGGTGTGTGGTGCACAGACCCTGCCTGTGATAGGCTAGGAGTCAAGAGGAACTGGGGCCATGATTGGCTCCCCCCCGGGCCCTGGCGGGCGTGGCCGGGCCTCGGTGCCGTGGCCGCTGGGGGCGTGGCGGCGATGGGGCCCGGCCGCCGCCTTCCTGCTGGCCGCCACGGTGGCCCTGGCGCTGCCCGAGGGCGGCCAGGCGTGCCCGCCCCGCTGCGAGTGCTCCGCCCAGCTGCGGTCGGTGGCGTGCCAGCGGCGGCGGCTGGCCAACGTGCCGGAGGGCATCCCCACGGAGACGCGCCTGCTGGACCTGAGCAGGAACCGCCTGCGCTGGGTGCAGGCGGGCGACCTGGCGCCCTACCCCCACCTGGAGGAGGTGGACCTGAGCGAGAACCTCATCGCCACGCTGGAGTCCAACGCCTTCGCCAGCCTCCAGAGCCTGAAGGTCAGTGCGGGGTCAACAACCAACTGTCCCTTGAAATACAGGAATCGTTCCCTTATTGTGGACCCCTAAAATAATCATATCTGATCTGGGGACCCCCCAAAATAATCATATTTGAACTGGGGACCCGCCAAAATAATCATATTTGAACTGGGGACCCGCCAAAATAATCATATTTGAACTGGGGACCCCCCAAAATAATCATATTTGAACTGGGGATCCCCCAAAATAATCATATATGAACTGGGGACCCGCCAAAATAATCATATTTGAACTGGGGACCCGCCAAAATAATCATATTTGAACTGGGGACCCGCCAAAATAATCATATTTGAACTGGGGACCCGCCAAAATAATCATATTTGAACTGGGGACCCCCCAAAATAATCATATTTGAACTGGGGACCCCCCAAAATAATCATATATGAACTGGGGACCCCCCAAAATAATCATATTTGAACTGGGGACCCGCCAAAATAATCATATTTGAACTGGGGACCCCCCAAAATAATCATATCTGAACTGGGGACCCCCCAAAATAATCATATTTGAACTGGGGACCCCCCAAAATAATCATATATGAACTGGGGACCCGCCAAAATAATCATATATGAACTGGGGACCCGCCAAAATAATCATATTTGAACTGGGGACCCCCCAAAATAATCATATCTGAACTGGGGACCCCCCAAAATAATCATATTTGAACTGGGGACCCCCCAAAATAATCATATCTGAACTGGGGACCCCCCAAAATAATTATATTTGAACTTGAGTAAATCGTCTGTCGGGTGGATGTCCTAAACTGTTACTTTTAAGGATAAAAAAATAAATAGCAAAAGTAGCAGATCTACAAGCTCAAAACAAGTTTTGAGCTTGTAGATCTGCTACTTTTGATGCTTTTGTGGTACGCTGTAGTATGATCAAGTAGGGGCGTCAATTTATGAAAAAACACAAAATGTTTGAATATGGAGATAAGAGCTTCAGTACTTGGTTGCTCTCCACCCCTGCTGAAGGTGCTGAAGCTTCGGGGGAACCAGCTGAAGCTGGTGCCCATGGGGGCGTTCGCCAAGCTGGGCAACCTGACCAGCCTGGACCTGAGTGAGAACAAGATGGTCATCCTGCTGGACTACACCTTCCAGGACCTGAGGAGTCTGAAGCACCTGGAGGTTGGAGACAACGACCTGGTCTACATATCACACAAGGTACAGTATAGACCTGGTCTACATATCACACAAGGTACAGTATAGACCTGGTCTACATATCACACAAGGTACAGTATAGACCTGGTCTACATATCACACAAGGTACAGTATAGACCTGGTCTACATATCACACAAAGTACAGTATAGACCTGGTCTACATATCACACAAGGTACAGTATAGACCTGGTCTACATATCACACAAGGTACAGTATAGACCTGGTCTACATATCACACAAGGTACAGTATAGACCTGGTCTACATATCACACAAGGTACAGTATAGACCTGGTCTACATATCACACAAGGTACAGTATAGACCTGGTCTACATATCACACAAGGTACAGTAGACCTGGTCTACTGTAAACACTGGTCTAAACACATGGAATAAAATAACCAAACTATTTGTTTACCTATGTATGGCATGAGCTGATGGCAGCCATTTTACATCTGTATTCATAGTTTCTCCCCTAAATATATTCTTGTAAGGCTGCCATTGTCCATGATTGCTGCCTTTTGCTGCCTTTTAAGGCGGAAGTGGCTCAGGAGGTAGAGCGGCCACTTGGGAACCGGAAGGTTCCCAGTTCGATCCCGGGCTCTCCCAGAGTTAGTGTCGAAGAGTCCTTGAGCAAGACGCTGAACCCCTAATTGCTCCTGATGAGCAGGTTGGTGCCTTGCATGGTTTCCTCCGCCATCGGTGTGTGAATGGGTGAATGTAATGCACAATCATTGTAAAGCACCTTGGATAAAGGCGCTATATAAATGCACCATTTACCATTTTAAAGGTGACAGGGAAAATAGCGAACCTAGTGCGAACCTAGTGCAAACCTTGTGCGACCTCTAGTGGCTGAATGTTGTCTAGTGCTCCTTTTAAGATGTTTGTTTCCTTCCCTCGCCAGGCCTTCTCAGGTCTGCTGGGTCTGGAGGATCTGACCATCGCGCGATGCAACCTGACCTCCATCTCCGGCCAGACGCTGTCGTACCTCCGCAGCCTGGTCACCCTGCGCCTGCGCCACCTCAGCATCGCCGCCCTGGAGGACCAGAACTTCCGCAAGCTGTCCAACCTGCGCGGCCTGGAGGTGGACAGCTGGCCGTACCTGGAGTACATCTCCCCCCTCAGCTTCCAGGGCCTGGACCTCCACTGGCTCTCCATCACCAACACCAACATCACCTCCGTCCCCTCGGCCGCCTTCAAGAACATGGCGCACCTCACCCACCTCAACCTGTCCTACAACCCCATCTCCACGCTGGAGCCCTGGGCCTTCCGCGACCTGCTGCGGCTGAAGGAGCTGATCATGGTGAACACGGGGCTGGCCACGGTGGAGCCCCACGCCATGGGCGGCCTGCGGCAGATCCGGGTGCTCAACTTCTCCGGCAACGACCTGCAGACTCTGGAGGAGAGCTCCTTCCACTCGGTCAACAGCCTGGAGACGGTGCGGGTGGACGGGAACCCCCTTCTGTGCGACTGCCGTCTGCTGTGGATCCTGCAACGACGCAAGACCCTCAACTTCGACGGCAGGGTGCCGGTGTGTGCCGGGCCGGTGGAGGTGCAGGGCCACAGCCTGGGCACCTTCACCGACTCGGCACTCTTTGACCATTTCACCTGCCAGAAGCCCAAGATACGGAACCGCAAAATGCAGCAGGTAATCAATATGATGACGAGTGTGTTAAACCACATGATGAGCCCTATAGTCTCAATGTAGCCAGATGATCAGATACATGTGGTGACATCTAAATTGAAGGACTGCGTTACAATTGGGTGTGAACAGCTTGGAAATTAAAAAAGTAACTGAATTACGGAATCATATTGGACCACAATGGAAAAAGGCCCCTGGGCATTTTTGCGTTATCCTTTTAGCATAACTTTTGACTGTACTACCTGTACTGTTAACAATCGTGTTAATGAAGTATTCATTCAATCAATCGATCGATCAATCAATCAGGATCGGTTTTCAAAGCAGTGGGCGTACTGTAGATTTGTTTTTCCTCTGAGACCTTCTACCATTGTGGGCGTGTCATAATAGGCAAACATTCAGTGAAAAAAGTTGAACTTTTGCCGCAAAGATGAACAAATATAAATTCACTTTTTTCCCCGTACCGCAGGTGAGCGCCCGCGAGGGTCAGCCGGTGAACTTCATATGTCGCGCCGAGGGCGAACCGGCGCCGGCCATCGTGTGGATCTCCCCTCAGCGCCGACGGATCACGGCCAAGACGGCCGGCCGCATCACGGTGCTGCCCAGCGGCACGCTGGAGATCCGCTACGCCCAGCTCACCGACAGCGGCACCTACATCTGCATCGCCAGCAACGCCGGCGGCAACGACACGTACTTCGCCACGCTGACGGTGCGCGGCCAGCCGCTGGACGCCGCCTCGGCCTTCTTCCTGAACCGCTCGATGTACAACGGCGAGTTCCTCAACGACACCGGCGTGAACGGCACGCGCGTCTTCCTCAAGTTCACCCTGGACATGACCACCATCCTGGTGTCCACTGCCATGGGCAGCATCACCTTCCTGGGTGTGGTCCTCGTCTGTTTCCTGATGTTGTTCGTGTGGAGCCGCGGCCGCGGCCAACGCAAGAACAACTTCACAGTGGAGTACTCCTTTAGGAAGTCTGAGCCGGCCGGCGCCGGCGGCGCCTCGGGAGGCGCCAGGAAGTTCAACATGAAGATGATATGAAACAACGCAGCCAGGGGTCCCTCGGGGGAGGCATGAGCGCGTCGTCTAAAATGACGACGCGCTAATAGACACATGCAAACACACACAGCCGCGCTGACTCGCAAAGACATAATGTTGTCCACGAACGTGTCCACGGATCCATTTCAATTGGATTAACCAAAAAACTAGAGCCGTGGTTAAATTTGACTTGATGTTGGCTGACAACAAAATGACCCTGACGTCACTGCCTCCCAGCGTTTATTTGTTAATATTCAGCTTATGGTAGAAATGCAACTTATGAAAGATAATAAGTAACTTTACAATGATATTTTTTAAGAGCTATTACAGTATATTGTCATTTTAGCTTTGATAAGCACAATCAATTATAGAATATTAAGGTGAGAAATTGGCATGATTCCTGGGCTTGTGACTGTTGGTGCCCATGTCTCTCTTGGTGGTTCTAGAAAGAGGAAATGAAAACGTTTCACATTTTGTCTTTACAGTATTCCAGGAATTTGGGATATAAATCAGAAATTGTCACCAGGAGAGACATGATTACTATCCGGTCACAGCATTTGTACTGCCACTGTTCCTAAAGCCTGCCTTGCTTCGAATCATTGCAAAAAGCATGTAAAATTGCAATTTAGACTTAAGTTGTACAATAATAATGAAAATAAGCCATTTTTGGATACTTTTTTGTACAGTAACTTCTATTGGAAGATCCATGTCAATTTAGGCCACAGCTGAATGGTGTGGAAGGCTGTGCTATGGGTCCAAAACGCTACCAAAAAAAATAATCTAATCAAATAAAATAAAATCCAAATTAAATAACCACGACCATGATATTAGTTATTTTTTACACGGCATGAAAAAAAAAACAAAAAGCATGACGCATGTGATTTGATCCATCTAATAATTAACAGGAATGGAAAAATAGTTTTGCGACAAGGTTTTGTGCTGTGTGAGTTTGGGATGAGCACACTGGCCGCATGCGTTGCCATGGCAGCCCGTGTGGCCCGGAGGGTTTGGTTAGGAAGTCAAGCCCACCGGACACCACGGGCTGCACCGTAACCATAACAACCAACACCAGAGCGAGAGCAAGGAGAGGGGGGGCGGGGGGGACCGGGACAATGGCGGGTCGGATGGAGGCTGGCTGGATGGTCGGGTAGAGCACTGATTCCAAATGGACCCTTACCGGGTCTGCAACTCAGAGAGCGTGCGAATGGAACCGAACGGACCCGTAATACGGGTCCGTTCGGTTCCATTCGCACGCTACATAAACACTGTCGATTTTACAGTGTCGATTGGAGTCCCAGAGATAAAGAGTGGTTTTAAATAGCGGGGGGTCCGTGGAGAGGAGGGGAGAGGAGAGGAGGGGAGGGGGAGAGGTGCAATGTCAATGTGACCTCTCCATCTTCAGCCTCCCATCGCAAAGCCCCCTCCTCTCTCCCCCAAAGCTCCCTGCGTTACCCTTTCATCCAGCTGCCTTTGGTGCCGGAGTTCAGCCAGCCAGCTGACACCGCGCCCCCGTCCCCGCCCCCCCGGCCTGGCTCTCTGCTGTATTGGTGAAGGAACTGACCTTTGCATGGCTGCCAGGGGGGAGCAGCCTGGAGCGTCAGGGTACACTCAGAGGCACATAACGCTCGACCCCGGTCACACACACACACACACACACACACACACACACACACAGACACACAGACACACACACACACACACACACACACACACACACACACACACACACACACACACACACACACACAGAGACACACACACACACACTCGGACGACAAAAGCACATGCTTCACTTGCGCGTACAGCCACACAAAATGCTGCAGTACACAGAGCTGGAGAACCCATATCATTTACGCATACATAATATTATACAATACTAACACACTCACACACTCTGCACCGTGCGCCACAATCTTCTCTCAGGACAAAGTTCTAAAGTTCTAGTTCGCCCACACAGCAGGCGCAATCACACTCACACACACACACACACACGCACACACGCACACACACACTTTAAGCCTGATACACCGCCGTACGGCGGAGCATAAATGAAGCATAAAACACTGTTTACATAACGACATTCCAGCAATACTGTATGTATGTAGAACTATGAAGCCAAACTCATTCTCTCTCTGAGACAGATTGATGTACAGTTTTGACTGAACAGATAAAGCCATAGTTAGTGATAGTTATTAGTCTCAATAAGTCATTTTTTTTATAGCGGTACAGCTGCTGCATGATTGAGTAGTCTAATGATTGCTGCCACTGCCGTGTCTCAAGTTGTCGCGATAATAAGACCATCGGCTGTATTTAGGCTTGCAGCAGCCACACACACACGCATGCGCGTACACGCACACACACACACACACACACACACACACACACACACACACACACACACACACACACACACACACAAACACACACACACTCGACAAACATGAGGCACACAAACACATCTTAAACACTCTTCTCCCTACATGACTTATACCCTGTCGTACAAGCGACACGCTCGCACGGCGGTCGTATAACTCAGGCCTCTGCAGGCGGTCAGTGTGCGAATGTCTTTGCCCCCCCTAGCCCAGTGCAATCCCCCCTCCGCCCCCCTCGTATACCCACCCCTCTACCCCCACTGGGTCCTCCTTCGGGAGGGGTCCCTGGCTGGAGACCACGAAAGTTAACGAATGTAAATGATCGTGTTGGTGTTATAGCCCTACCCACGCCGCGTGGTGTGTCGTAAACAGTGGAGAAGTTAGTACTGTGGTTTAATTCTCTTTTTATTTAAGTGTTTTCTGTTGCTGTTTAGTTGCCTCCTCTCTTTTTCTTTTTTTTACAAAAGAAAAGCAAAAAAAAAAGTCCTTAATTGATAAGGACGGTTAATCGTTCCATCGTCCGTGTGTAGGCCGTTTCTGTTCTCAACATCGAGTGGGGGTGTGTGTGTGTGTGTGGGTGTGCGTGTGCGTGTGCGCGTGCGTGTGCGCTTGTGTGTGTGGGTTCATGAGAGTGTGAGTGTGTGAGTACGTCTGTGTCAGCGTAAACCAAGCTGGCCTACAGCAGCACAGTTGAACCAGGACATTAGCCATAATCTAATCTCTCAAGCCAAACCATCTCTTCCACAGTCTTAAGTTCCAATGCTACAGAGAGTCTGTAATAAAGTTGAGAACTGCTGTAATCTGCTCTTTAGACAGCTGGAAGGGTGGGTCCCCAAAAATGTATTTTTAAATATATTTTTTGAATTTCCATTTCTTCTGAGCATCCGGCTAGAGGCTTCGACTAATTTGGTTTCCAGTATGAGTTATTTACTTGACAGGCAGCACAGGTGAATTGGAAGTGGGGGAAATGGTGTGACATCAGCTTTATTTGCCACTCATTTTCACAGCTTTCAAATTTCCAAACTGTTAGCTTTTAGAAAACTGTGTGAGCGAACACTTCTGTCTTGAGAGAATAACCACAACCACCAGAAGCACACTTTTGTCATTGTTTGTGCCAAAAAAGCTCTGTGTACAGAACAGTCTGGAAATATTTGCACACAAACAAAAACTAAATTAAAGTTTAAATCCAAGCCTTTGTAACAGAACAGTGTGCATATCCTTCACTTGGAGGAATGATGAAACCAGAAGTCTCTGTACGGATGAATAGTTGAACACCATTAAAGATTAATGAGGCACAATGAGAATAGATTAACAAATTGGCCTCCTTTTTTCTTATTTTCTTCGCTAACAGCATTGGCACTTGGCAGCCATCTTGGCTTCCGCTCACGGTGTTGAGAACAGGGTGTTGTCTTCACGGATGCCCCCCCCCCCACCCCATCCAGTCCCTTCGTCCCTCCATGGAAACTAGACTTAGAAGACAACAAGAATGTCTGTAGTGATTGTGCGATGGTGTCGTCGTGTGAACGTCCATCACAAGTGTCAGCTTAGACCGAGGGTGTGTTACGTTTTGTTATCTTCCCCCTCCGTCCCTCCCTCATTCATCCCTGACCTTCTCCCAGAGGCGTCATTTCACACGAGAATAGAGGGTGGCAAAAAAATAATAAGTGCCCACTTAAGCCCTATTTAAAAAATAGCAAAGCTAGCTGCTCTACAAGCTGTGAGTTAACTTGAAGATCGGCAGCTTTTGCTATTTTTGAAAAAAAAAAAAAATGTTGACCTATAATTAAATGACATGCACAAAGTAGGGATGCCAGTTTGAAAGTGGTTAATGAATGTAGACAAGAAAATAGGCGTGTCTATAACATATGTGTCACATGTCCCACGCAGATGGACCGGCGTGGATTGAGACGCACTCAGCATCGACCTAAAATCTGTCTAGTCATGTAAAAAACGTTCCGAGAAAATGTGCATTCAAATAACTGAATTTGAGGTTAAATGCTAACGCTGAGGGATGGGGGTGGCAATTGCCATCCTCTGGAACCCCGAATGACGCCCCTGCCTTCTCCTCCTCCAGGAGCATCCAGGAGGATCCTCCTCCTGGAATCCTCCATCTCCTCTCTCCATTGCCTTGTTGTTCCTGTTCACAGTATTAGGGTGGAGTATGGTTGTGTGGTAGTAGACACGTTCTGTGTGGTTTCGGTGAAATCAGTGTCGTCGTGTTTCGATTCTGTGACGCTCCTCGTGATGTCATCGGCCAACGGAGCAGCGGATTGGTGCAGCTGAGGAGACAAAAGTGTAAGAAGGGGTGACCCAGGTTCCCTAAAAAAAAAGTATATTAATAAAAAAATAAAGAACATAAAAGAAAAACAAAACATAAAAACATTCCCATTCCCTCTGCCCCTTACCTTCCCTCCCTCCCCGGACTGCTATTTCTGGAACTTTCCATCCTGCACTGGAGCGCTCTGGGATTCTTCTGATGAAAACCTGTGGACTGTATATTTCTTGCTGATAATCTGATAATCTAAATCACACTTTAACATTCAAATGTAGAGGATAAAAGGGAGAGTGGGGGGGCGGGGGGTGCTGCAATACTCAAACCTGTTAGCCTGTGAGCCTACAATCTGGTCTAAAAACGCACATATACTATCAGACTTTAATAGCTTATCGTCGTTTTGAACCGTTTGTTATGCTGGTCAGGTTTAGGGAGAAAGCCACACTCGTATGCATTCAACCTCCACGTGTCCTTGAGGGTTAAGAGTAACAATGTTTCCTTATGTTTGCTTCAAAGGAACAGCTCTTTGAAGTTTTCTCCAACAGGATCAATCTCAGTTGGTTCTCAGAGTGGGGTCCAGGGATCCTCAGGGTTCGTTCCTCAAGGCCGTTCCAAATGGACCTGTACAGGTCTACAACTCTGAGAGCGTTCAAATGGAGCATCTATTTTGTAATTTGTACGCTCTCAAAGTTATTGGGGGGTCCTTGAAATCAAAAAAGGTTTGAGAACCACTGATCTATGTTGTTCCCCCGCCAGCTCACCACCCCAGCCTGCCATGTTTCCAAAGGGTCGCTTATCAAAGCACGGATGAGCGGGATAAACATTTCTAATTGATATAACAGATGTCATTAGTGGGTTGATAAACAACCCACGACCACATGTCCTCGACGAGTTGCCAACAGACAGGGCTCTGACAAAAACAAGTCTTTGCCTCAGCCTGGCAGAGGAATAAAAGACTATAGATGTTTGGGAGAGAAAGCAACGGGGCTCAGTTTGATTCATCTCGTTCTGTCTGTGTGAGTCTGGAGAGAAAGTAGGCTGTCTGTTCCCTGTGCTCCCCAGCTGTTGTCCTTGCCCGGGGTTGGTGTACCTATAGTCTACAGATGCCCCATTTATAATGGCAGCCCACCTCGGCGGCATACGGGTGCAATTTCTCTTGGGGGAACAACTCTGAGGAAAAGCACACAGTCCAAAATAAGATGCGCATATCGCCACCGACCGTGCCATTGTTACCTGCGCTCCATTTTGAATAGATGAATTTTAACCATTGTGGTAGAAGAGCCGTTTTGCATTCTGATTCGAGGATAAAGGATGGTGTTTTCAAGGAAAACACCAGGGCTTTGCACTTAATTTCGAAGCGAGGCCATTATTTCCCCACTTTCTGTTCACTGCCGAACGCATCAATGGAATTGGGCTCTTTTAGTGTTCAACTATTTAGGCCAAGGGCAGTTTGGATAGACAGATATTGTCTCTGTCGGGTGGAAACCTCAGAAGTCCAAAACTGTCAACTTTATCAGGATTCAAATTGAAAAATTGCAAAAAAAATAGCAGATCGAGCTGATCTGCAATTTGTTAATACTTTTGTGTGACACAGTACGATAAAGAAGGGCGTTAATTTACGAAAAAACACAAAACAGC
Source organism: Gymnoscopelus braueri (assembly GCF_963280865.1). Classification (NCBI taxonomy): domain Eukaryota; kingdom Metazoa; phylum Chordata; class Actinopteri; order Myctophiformes; family Myctophidae; genus Gymnoscopelus; species Gymnoscopelus braueri. The sequence goes on from NC_137611.1 coordinate 10,389,624, forward strand.
GACTATATTTTTACCGTACCTTTTAAAGTGAACATTATCACCCCCCCCCCCCCCCCCCTCACACACACACACACACACACACACAGATGCCGCCAGGCAATCTCATTCGGAACACCCCCCCCCCCCCCCACCGTCCCTAAAATCAATCCTTCTCGGACTCCTCCGGCAGCTGCTGTTTTGATTATCACTGAGTTAGCGGAGGCGAGAGGAGCCGTAATGTGATGCTGGAGCACTGAGCTCCGGCTAATTTGGTGATCAATTGGCTAACTCCATAATAGACCTCTCTCAGAAGAGCATTCTGATGCACGCGCACACACACACACACACACACACACACACACACACACACACACACACACACACACACACACACACACACACACACACACACACACACACACACACACACACACACACACAGGATGGAAATTTCATTTTGTCATCTTAGTTTAACATCCATCATATCGTTGTTGTCGGGCAGAAACCTCTCCATATTTCAACTTTTTGTGTTTTCTTCGTAAATTAACGCCCTACTTGAACAACATACTCAAGCTTGTAGATCTGCTTCTTTTGCTGTTTTTTTATTTGAATTCTGAAAAGTTTGTGTTTTGGACATGTGAGGTTTCCACCTAACAAGACGATAATTATGTTAAACAAAGTTTAATTTTCGGCTATTATAGGCCAGTGGTTCTCAGACCTTTTTTCATTTATTTCAAAGACCCCCATAACTCTGAGAGTGGACCAAATAGACCCTTTTTTTTTACACTTTCAAGAGCTACAGACCAGTAAGGGCCCATATGGAATCCCTTCAAGGAACCTTGAGGGTCCCTGGACCCCCACCACTGGCACAAACAAACAAATAGGAAACAACAAACAAATAGGACAAAGAACAGGAATTGAGTGAGGAATCCATCTTATTCTGGACTGAACTGAGAGATGAAACAGCCTTGAGTTTTTCATCCAATATTGTCATCCTTTTATAAGTGTGACCTCACACACATACTGAACAATGCTGGGGACAGGCGACGTGCATAGCCTTAGATTAATGCTTAATTTATGCCCCGTCATACGACGGTGTGCGTGCCCAAAACAATTGCAGATCTACAAGCTCACAACACTAAAAAATCACAAAAAATCAGGCTTTAACCTTGACCAGAGAATTGCAAGCGCCCCACCACCCCACCACCCCACCACCCCTGCCCGTTCTGTGTGGCAAGACTGAGCCCCGGTGGTCAATAAGAGTAACGACAGCTAAAACACTGCTGGCCACAATACTTCATTGTGTCTTAGGAGGAAAAAAATGAATTGGCTGTATTGTTTTCTTGTTTTCTAAGGTCACACGACACCTCTACAGAAAGCAAATTGACTGTTAGCACCACATGTCAGTGGTTTACTGACGATCTAATAGCCATAACATGACCTCTCTACTGAGTTCTGGGTTGTCTGGACGACTAGACATGGCATGCTGTTTTTGTTTTTCCTCAGACACCCATAATAATAATAAGACAGAAGTGGAGTTTATCATTCGCTGGGACTCAAGCTGTCTGCAACTGTAGATGTTTTCAAGACGTTATACTAACAAACCTTTCTGATCTCTCCCCCCCAACAGATCCACCACTAATGTAAACAAGCAAACTAACAATCCATAGATAACTCTGTTAACAGTAACATGCTCTTCATGTACGTATGTGACTGATTGTACCCAATGGACTAGTGCCACTCTGCAGAAAAGAAGAGGAGAGAGAAAAAAACAGGTTTTCTTTTTCTTGTGATCTTAGAAGATTTCATCTATGCATGCCTTTTATACAGTACCTGGTTTCTCTCACCTTACACAGGGTACGGAGAGCTTATGGGTGCCATCGTTTTCTTGGCCATGGGACTGGGTGAAACGACCTGACTGCAGCCAGACTCAGCCGTGCTTTACTGCAGTGGTTCCCAAACTGGGGGGTCGGGACCCCAAATAATTTTGGGGGGGTCCCCAGATTATTATTAGCTTAATGTGCAACATTGTTTTCTCAATCAACATGCAGTAAACAAACCAACATACAGTATAAGTGTATACAGGGTATCTGCACATTTCCAAACTTACAATTGAATGACTTTTAAGACCTTTTTAATACCAAATTGGCCAATTTGTCAAATATTACGCAAGAAAGATGCAAATATTGTGAAAATAGCCGATCTACAAGTATGCACTGCGAGGCGTTGTGAGCTTATAGTTCGGCTATGTTCACAATATTTATCTGTGAAACAGAGAACTAAATGAAATGCCTACAAGTGCTTGTCAGGGTGGGGGGTCCCCAGTTCAAATATGATTATTTTGGGGGGTCGCGGCCCGAAAAGTTTGGGAACCCTTCCTTTACTTTATAAGAGCCAGAGGATCCATGATTTAGAACCTTTTGGAATCACAAATAACTAGACAGCCGCAGTGGAACCGTTAGAAACCGCTCGGAACCCCAAAATAACCAGAAAGCTATTAGTGGAACCATTTGAACTCTTGGAACCCCGCACCTCACTAAACAATACCCAGTCAATCCACTGGAACTTGAGCCCTATAATCACTGCAAGGGCCAGTGGAACCATTAGGAACCTTTGGGGAACAGCAATAACCACAAAGGCAATCACAAATAATAACCTGCAGCTATACATTCAGATTTTGATAACTAGTTTGCTATTTAAGGGGGGGTTACAGACAGTATAGTTCCTTGCACAAGAACCCTCCGACTTATCTGGGACCATTGTGTGTTTTTACAAATATCAATGAAGTACAAAAAGATGGTGGTTGGACACTTTAAGTTGTAGATAGCACAAGAGAGTGGATATGGATGGGTAATATGGGTGGATAAATGGAACTATGTGATGAGTCCCTGTGGAGTGGGAGGAGGGTTACAGAACACTCAGACTATGTGATGAATCCCTGTGGAGTGGGAGGAGGGATACAGAACACTCAGACCTGGACCGGCGCTCATTCCTAGGTTTCCACTCTTATCTGTGCACGTATTTTCCTTTAGAAACGAGACGGTGCCCATTCCCTCTGTCCTCCAGGTCTGAGCCCATGTAAATCCACTTTAACTCCTCCCACTGATTCAAAGAGGGGCTTTGTGTATCGTTGCTGTTGTCGGGTGGAAAGTCGAAAATTGCTCCATTTTTATTATTAATTTAAAAACGATTTAAAATAGTGACATTAGCCGATCTACAAGTTCACAAGCTTGAGGTCTGCTATTTTCAATACTTTTGTGTGACACTCTTGTATGATGAAGTCTAGGGCATTAATTTAGGGGGGAAAAAACATGAACATTTGAAACACAGAGATGTTAGGTTTCTGCTCGACAGCAACACATACAGTATATATACAGTAGCCTATATTTTTTAATATGAGCCAAATATGTATACAGTATTAAGGTTAAATAACTAAACACTTACAATATAGAGTATGCTCTCCGACCTTCTCTCCCTCCCTTTATTTCTGTATGCTCTCTCTCTCGCTCTCGCTCTCGCTCTCTCTCCTTCCAACTCCAACTCTCTCTCTCTCTCTCTCTCTCTCCCTCTCCCTCTTTTATGAGGGCACCAACCTCGTGGAAAAGGCTGTGATATTTCTCATGTATTCCTTTGAATCTTTGGTCTAATGATGCAAGTTTTCTTTGTCGTATTGAAACCTAGGAATGGGTGCTGAGTACTGAGCATTCCAATGAAACGCAGGCCCAATCCATATCGGTTAAATGATTCTGATCTGGGGTCAGTTCTTCTGTCCCTTTGTATGATGTCCAATGAAATGACGCACAATTAAAATACGTGACTGGCTTGTTGAATTTGAATGTTTTCTAGTATAGGTACCAGATGATGACGAGTCTAATGATTAAAGACACACACAAACACACACACACACACACACACACACACACACACACACACACACGCACACGCACACGCACCTGTACCTATAATAATCTTTCCAGTTAGGATCCTTGCTTAGGGAGGACAGACTTGTACATATTAGCTCTATAACTAGCCATATCATGTCATCTGATCTGTAGACCCTTGTTGCCATGTCTGACAGAGAAAAATGACTGTTGAAACTGTAAATATCGTAGGTAGAGTAATAATAGTAATAATAATAATAATTTAATAATAATAATAGAGACTTTAACTGCTGCGGCTTCTATCCAGGGATTTGCCCCCTTGTTTCACTCAGTCCCGTGGCTCTCTTGGTCTCACAATGAAGGATAGGTCAATAATGTAATTTATCGATAAAACATATGGATTCCTCCCTTCTTTTTTTTTTCTATGAATGTTTTCTATGCTGTCTGTCTTGTAAATGAATTACTTTTTCGTCATAAAAGCATGTTGTCACTCTGTCGATGGCCTCCTGTCTCTTTCTGCACCTTATTCGGTGTGCCTCATTTATCAGGGAATGTCACGGAGGCCATGATAAGGCAATGGCGCCCCCTCAGTTTAGCCTTATTCCCTTCATAAAATAAACCTTTTGTCATAAATAGTTGTCAGTGGTGGAAGGTAACTAAGTACATGTACTCAAGTACTGTACAATTTTCTGGAGTATTTGCAATTTTTAATACTTTTACTTTTACCTTTACTCCACTACATCGGAAAGCAAATATTGTACTTTTTACTCGACTGCAATTATTTGAAAACTTTAGTTACTAGTTACTTTTTAGATTTAGATTTGTATTAACATAGGCCTACATTACCCACTTAAGCTCTCTATATATTTTGGCTATCTACAATGCAACGCTTGTAGATCTGCTATTTTCAAAAATACATTTTGAACATTTAGAAATGGGACATTCTGCATAATGAGTACTTTTACTTTTAGTACTTTATTTAAGTATATTTTGATGCCAATACTTATGTACTTTTACTAAAGTCAATTATTTTTACTTGTAACAGAGTATTTCTACATTGTGGTATTGATACTTTTACTCAAGTAAAAAAAACTCCACTACTGGGTGTTACCAATGATACTGTGAAGGCTCAAGCCAAGGTCAAACAGTCAAGGCTGCTGCGACTGTAATTGTGCATGTTTGCTCACTGGAAAGACTCATTAAATGGAACTGTCAGAGTCTTAATTAGTGTCATTGGTAACACCTGGGAAGGAAGTAACATTATTACAAGACTATTGTGTCCATATAGCTGCCGCGAAAAGGGTCAATTATAACATTTATATGCCTTGACGTCATGTGACCTTGATGCCTCACCCACACTGACGTTCTCGCCTCTTTCCCGACAATATGGTTTTTTAGACATCAGTGTCTTTTGTTGACATTCTGAATTCTTATTGGGCAACATGCTGAGCACATAAACAAGGAGAGACTGGAGGGAAAAAACACCATTTATGATAGTTTGATGCAAATCTAGTAGCTGCTGGCCGTGGTCCAACCATGGAGACTTTAATAACAGAAGAGAATGTCGACTCTCCACTATGAGCTGAGGTGAGAAAGTTTCATAACGAATATCATGACGTCACCACAAGCACACATATTTCCGGGTAGATAATGCCTGCAGCGTTGCATTGGAGTTATTATTAATAACCTTATGTCTGGAAGAACATGACACTTGTAATAGTGTCATTGACTACCGTATTAGAAATATGACATACAGATGTTCTGGACATTTTATTTTTTTATATTGTGAAAACGTCACATTCTACTCGGAAATAGCCCTACCTTTTGTTTACAAACATGCAAACATTCAGATCAGCAAGAGAAGAACTCAACATAATGTTGTGCATTGCTCATAGGCCTATGTCACTACAATATTAACTTACAGTAGCTGACACAGTGGACTAAGAAGTGTCACATAATTGCTTAATGTTGTAACATTTATGTTTACAAACATAACATCAGCTAAGCTTGCAAGCTAAATGTCATATTAATGTTATGTTTATGTTAGGAAGTAAGGCTTAGGGTGTGGATCCACCAAAAGTCACAGAATAAATATACAGCTATGGTGGAAAAAGTATGCTACTCAGATTTGCATTACTTAAGTAAAATAGCAATTACACAATATGAAAATACTCCACAAGTAAAAGTCCTGTATTAAAAATGTTACTTGAGAGTAAAAGGAGAAAGGTATTGGCATCAAAAATATATATTTGAAGTATCAAAGTATAAGTGCCATCTAGTGGTAAATCACCACATATCACCACATCCCTTTAAAAAAAATTAAACCACACAAAAATAAATGTAAACATCTGTTGTACGCTTTGTGAAATGGAAATTACACAACAAAATACATTCTGTGGATTTACTTTTTTCTGTTGCTATTCCAAATACAATAACATGCATAACACATATCAATGTCCATCATATAGTTTTTATTACTTTTTAAATGTATGCAAGTGTTTTTTTTTCTCCTTTCTTTTCTTTTTTTAATGTGCAAAAAGATAGAGCTCTGTGCTGTTCTTTAGAGGACCAGTCTGTCGTTTAGACCTTCTCAGTACCAGTGCTGGTGGGAGAGGTGCTGGTGCCAGTGCAAAGTGGTTGCCCATCACCTCCCCACAGGAGGTCAAATCTGGTGACCATGGGTGGCTGGGTGTTGGTCGCCCGCAAATGAGCGAGCAGCCTCATAGACTGGTGGCATTTGGCTTGGGTTAGCAGCGCCATCCTAACCCTCCTTGTCAAATTGGCGTGCTGGTCCAGAATGTGGCAGTTTAGCTGGCTGCCACTGTAGCCACACAAGGGGCAGGGGCACCCACTCACTGCCACCGTGCCACACACACACTGCACCGTGCCTCTGGCCCAGCAATGCAGAATCCTCTGCTCCTCCTCCTTCATGACATTATGATTCCTCCCCATCAGGAGCAAATCTGACAGATCAGCATTGTTGATCTGAGAGTAGCGCCCAGGATTACATAGGCAATTGGCACTGGGTGAAAAAAAATGGGTTACAAAATCGTGGGATAAAAATGTTGAAGAAAAAAAAGCATTGTTGATCTGAAACAACACTATCAATAATATTAATGGTTAGGGTTAAGTTCACAGTGCATCATAATAACTAAATAATAAATTATAGCCTCTCTGAAACCTCTCGTACAGGTCTCTCTGAAAAACATCAACATTTCTGCAGTTACAATCAACTAAGCTAAGTACAAGAAAACATGACTTGCCTCTGTGAGACTCTAACAACTTCTCTGTGACCTCCCTTCATCCACCAATATATAAAGGATGATAATTATATAGGACGATTTTGGATTTTAGGTTTTCTGGGTGTCAAATAATATGGAGATTGCTGGAAAAGTGGAAGTTGGTTTTTCAGCTGTAAATTATATATAATTACATTTTTTTTTTAAATAAATGAAAAATAAAATAGTGCTTAATGATAATTTATTAATAATCAAAATCTGAAAGGTACCTAGCAACTAAAGCATTCAAATAATTGTAGTGAAGTCGAGAGTACAATTTTTGCCTCTGAAATGTGGTGGAGTAGAAGTATCAAAAAATTAAATATTCAAGTAAAGAAAAAATTACAAAATAATTGGCAAATGAACACTCGGGCCGCGAACACTTTGCAACATTTTCAAGTCCGGGCCCTGATCCAGAAAAGACTGAAAAAGTTACTGTACTTATCTTGGTATCTTTCCCTCAGTATTACTGTACTTACCTTGGTATCTTTAACTCAGTATTTACTGTACTTACCGTGGTATCTTTCCCTCAGTATTTACTGTACTTACCTTGGTATCTTTCCCTCAGTATTTACTGTACTTACCGTGGTATCTTTCCCTCAGTATCGTCATGCTGAACAAGCATTGGAGGAGGGGGAAGATTCTGAAGACCAGGAGAGACCCAACATTCATCCATAATGGTACAAGAAACGAATACAAGAACACTCGCCCCAAAACACGCGAGACTAACCTTATTCCTAAACGTAACCTCAGTAAAACTATGCCTGAACCTAACCTTCTTCTTCCTAAACGTAACCTCAGTAAAGCTATGTCTGAACCTAACCTTCTTCTTCCTAAACGTAACCTCAGTAAAGCTATGTCTGAACCTAACCTTATTCCTAACCTTAACCTCAGTAAAACTATGCCTGAACCTAACCTTATTCCTAACCTTGACCTCAGTAAATCTATGCCCGAACCTAACTTTATTCCAATTTTAACCTCAGTAAAACTATGCCTAAACCTAACCTTATTCCTAAACGCAACTACTGTAAATCTATGCCAAAACCTACCCTTATTCCTAAATTTAACCTCAGTAAAACTATGCCAAAACCTAACCTTATTCCTAACCTTGACCTCAGTAAAACTATGCCAAAACTTACCCTTATTCCTAAACGTAACCTCAGTAAAACTTTGCCTAAACCGACCCTTATTCCTAAACATAACCTCAGTAAAACTATGCCTAAACCTAACCTTATTCCTAAACGCAACCTCAGTAAAACAATGCCAAAACCTAACCTTATTCCTAACCTTGACCTCAGTAAAACTATGCCAAAACCTACCCTTATTCCTAAACGTAACCTCAGTAAAACTATGCCTAAACCGACCCTTATTCCTAAACGTAACCTCAGTAAAACTATGCCTAAACCTAACCTTATTCCTAACCTTAACCTCAGTAGGGCGAGTGTGTTTTGGGGCAAGCGTTCCGGTTACCCAAGAAAGTTATATTTGTGGTTAAAACAAAATGTTTTTTCAGTGTTTGTTCAGTAACAGAGGTCTCCCTGTCTCCATCTCTTTAATAAACAGAAAGTGTTGCATTTCCAATTTTGTCTGCTCATTTCTTTGTGTCATCAATTCCAATTTCACTTAAAAAAAAAAATATCATGTATGAATTCTCTCTCCGTCCTGATTGGATCAAATTGGTGTCCCGGCCATGAAAATGCTTTTTTTGTAAAGAGAGAGACGGGGAGGCCCCTGTTACTGAACAAACACTCTAATAATATCAATGATTACTTTCAGAATTTAGAGCTATTTCATAAAAAAAAAATTAAAAGACTTTAAATAAATTATTTCCATGCAAATAAAATCACATAAAATCATTGTTTTATTTGATGGCCTTGCTGGCCCAGGCATTTGACCTTTGTACCCTCATAAGAATGACAACATCAAAGGTCAAGTGGCCACGATGCGCCCTAAAAAATTATGAGCTCACAGGTTGCAGTTTTATTTTGTGTCACCAGGTGGCAACAGAGCACCATAGTATGAGACCGGCAGCTTCTGCCACATGTAAATTCCTCTTCCACTTTTTTCAGATCAATGAAGGTCAGGGACAGGCGACTTATCCAATTGTTTGTTTCTTTATTTGTTTTTGTCAAAACACACAGTTTACCCATATTGGTTTTTCAATTGGTGTATTCATTGTTCCAGTTATTATTCTTAGATTCGTCCCCTCCACAGGGTGGCCTAGCCTATCAGCAGAGCTACATGACTGGATCACTGTTATTACTGTGGGATAAGAAGAATGGCGTCTGTGTGCGTGTGTGTGCGTGCGTGTGCGTGTGCGTGTGCGTGTGCGTGTGCGCGTGCGTGTGCGTGCGTGTACCTTCGGCCATTCCTGCATTTGAGCATTTGATCTATACTATATCGTACCACAGTGTTGCATGCCGAAGATTTTGCAGACCTACAATGCGACACATTGTGAGCTTGTAGGTCTGCAAAATCCATCGGTGCACAATCCATCGGTGCACAACACCATGATACGATGTAGTATAGATCAAATGCTCAAATGCAGGAATGGCCGAAAGTAGACGCACAAATGAAGCCTTTGTGTCTCTCCGTCACCGACCGACCGTGCATGTGTGTTTGTGCATGTGTGTTTGTGTGTTGCATATGTGCAGGCATTTGATAAACATCTTCGATTAGATGTCCACTTAACGACTCAGAGAGGGGGGGGTGGTGGTGCGCGGGGGTCCGCTGTGCCTTGACCTCTACCGCAAAAGGTCATTCTCCAGAGGTTGAAGGTGAGCGGGGGGAGGGGGGGGGTGTACAGTGGGTGCCGTGACACACACTTACGCAGGCACACGCACACAGGACACACACTCAGAGAGAGCCATATCTCGTCTTATCCACAAGTCTCTCCTGTCCAGTCATATGACGCTCTGCCCCTTTTTTCCATCCCTCTCTTCCTCTCTCTCTCTCTCTCTCTCGCTTTCTCCCTCCCTCCATTTTTTTCGTCTCCTCTTGGCTCTATTTGAAACTGATTGTCTTCTACCATCACAAAGACACTTGGTTCTGATTGATTGATCGATCGGGAAGGGAAGAGGGAGAGAACATTGACACTGGGGGGGGCGGGGGGGTTGCTTCCAGACAGGAGCTCCAGTCTTTCCGCATGAAACACAAAATGATGCAATTTCAAAGCACTGGAAGTAACAGGGTTTTCAGACATAACGTATGTCTGTCTGTCTGTCTGTCTGTCTGTGAGGCTCTTTACGAACATCTATTGTTTGGTTTGCAGCAGGAACACACACACACACACACACACACACACACACACACACACACACACACGGAAGCCAGTGGTTCTCAAAGTGGGAGACCTGGAATCCCCTCAAGGTGGTCCTTGAGGCCGTATTTTGCATTTTTGGTTATTCGAAAATAGTAGGTCTACAGCAAGCTCACAATGTGTCGCGCCGCTTATAGATTTGCTATTTTTGAAGAATGTTGTAAAATCTTTAAAAAAAAAGGTTCTCTTATTGGGATCGTCAAAATGAGAACCGCTGCTTTAAGCCACAGATTACACACACACACACACGCACACGCACACGCACACACAAATGCAAACACGCACAGTGAACAAAGTAATACAGATATGATGGCTTTCCAACTTATACAGGTTAGAGAGACAACGTGTGGCAAAGGGACCCTATACACACACACAGCAAAATCCTCTGTGTTCATTGAACTCCACAAGACCCTTTCGGGTCATATTTGTACCCCTCTGTACCTGGGTTCAATTATAAGGGCCGACATGAAACCCTGGGCCGATTTTGTAGTTTGTTTTCCCGTACAGGTTGAAAACTACAGCAGGGTAAAAGAAACATGGCAGGTGGCGTAAGGCTGACCTGATAGTTACACTGTGAGAAACACGGCTTCAGCTCATCAACATAATAATTGGTGTGTCAGCTTTGGTTTTGCCAATGTGCAAGCATTGATAATATACTGTTGGCTACTGTCTATGCTTGTACATTGGCAGACCAACTGTTCATTTTATCAGCTGCATTTGTGCTGCATACATCAGTGGTTCTCAACCTTTTCAGGCCACTCAAAATAAAAATAAAATGAAATCAAAATCATATTTCAACTGGTCCACCCTGACAAGCACTGGGAATTATAGGAGTTGAGGCATTACATATAGTTTGACTCTGTTCCAGATAAATATTGTGAAAATAGCTGATTTTCAAGCTCACAACGCAAGGCGATGTGAGCTTGTAGATCAGCTATTTTCAAAAAATTGCCTCTTTCTTATATTATTTGGCCAATGTTTGACCAATTTTTATAGTATAGTTTGTTGATTACTTTTGATGCAGTGATGGTCTTTATTCATTTAATTTAATTTCCTTTTTTTTCTTTAGGTATTAAAAAGTCCTTCAAATTGTCATCAGGGGAGGTTGAGAACCACCGGCTTTACCTCATGGTGTGTTTGCCATGTTATTTTAACCTACAGCAAAACAAAAAACAAGCTACACAATGGGGCAACACATTCTCAGTCAGGATTGCAGCGTGTACACAGACAGACCAATACATTTGCTTTACACTCCCACACAAACAAACATCACAGGAAATCAAAGGGAGGAGGTATTAAAAAAAAAAGAAAAAGAAACTCAGAACCCAGTGTTATATCCCCCCCTCCCTCTCCCCCGCCTATAGAGGTACAGTTCGTCCTGCAGTTTTTATACAGTTTTATATATAGTATCCATGCATAAAAGAATCTCTCATCCCACCCCTGGTAGACAGAGGTTCTTTGGTTGGATCTTTTTTTTTTTGTCGTTTTTTTGATTTTTTTTTATATGGGGATCACTTTAACACACATAGGAGACGATCGTCCAACACAAAAAATACAAAAATAAGCCAAAACAAAGCAACGCAGAACAGAACTCAATTTGTCCCTCCATGTGCCGTTCTTTAATTCCATCCCGTTTTTTCCCACGCTATAAAAACCCTGATGCTTTCTTTCTCTTTTTTTGGTAATACTTATAGTCTTTCTGTGTATTTGGCCCAGAGCCCTTCAGCATCCATCTGCATCTGTTTATGTTCAACTATGTAGAAGAACTCCCCCATAAAAGCAGCCTTTCTACCCTGCGTCAGTTCAGAGCTCCTCTGTTAGAGCTCTCCTGTTTTCTGTCGCTTCGCCCGTGTCGTTGCACCGAACGTATACAGACCTCATGGATTAAAGCAGTGTTGATTTTGACAGCAAATTTTGATTTAGTTTTAATCATAGACTTTT